>NC_141086.1:37543567-37846866 GCF_041138505.1 Cibotium barometz
TTCGACAACCACAAGCACACATGGTCCAAGAAAAATGGCGGCCCAAATGCTCTCCAAGGCCCACCTATCCTCAATTACACCCTATGCGGCCATGCCCAAAAACAACCTCCCAATGGATCCCAAAACCTCTAGCACAAGCTCAACATTTCTATGTGGACAATTGCCACAGTTGGGTCCGCAAATCACCAAGGCACCAACTCCCAACTCTTGTCACTTCGCAGTCACCCACCCTTAAATGGAGACCCAAAGTGGCCTCTACCACGAATGACTGTGTAGGAGAAAGGGAAGCAAAAGCTTCACGATGACATTGTGACCCCCCAACCACAGCCAAGAGTCCATACTAGAGATATACCTTCGACATCGGCTCTTCCACCCGTCATTGTTAGACTCCATCGGAGTACTCCCGATCAACCCTTAACCACTTATATCTCAAGTACTCCCTCGTCACACCAGCCTCTGAACTCCCCAAGGAAGTCCCACCCTTGCCATCACCTAGTTGGAACATACTAGTCCGTTTGGCGAATTGGGCACGTAGTTAGTACAAAACCCACAATGGGGTGTTGGCAGCATAGCCCAAGGGTACAAAACTTAATTCAACGTGCCCTAAAAAAAATTCCTATTTGCCACGGTTGTACAAAAAGTGCCATGGCTGTACCATTCACCTCTCCTTTGCCATAGCCGGACCATTCTACACTTCAAATTTTCCATGGATGTACCAAATTTTCCATGCGGCCGTATGATTCAGAAATCCAAGTGCCACAGCCAAGCCACCATCTAGTTGAACTGCCAAGGTCGTTCCATTCTCATCCCTCTATACCATGGCCGTTCTAACTTTTGATCTAGATGCCACGCCCATACCAAATGCTTCTCCAACTGGTATGGCCATACCATTCAAATGGTACACCCATTTCTTGGGAATGCCACACCCATACCAACCTCTTGCCACCATAGCCATGTCATTTTGGAATCTATATATATGGACCCCACCTGCATGAAGAGCTCAAGGGCACACACATGTAAACCTTGATCACTACTTTAAAGTTGAAGGGAGCTCTAGTAAACATTGGCCTTGGCAATATGATTTGGACCATGCCATAGGGAACCGACCTCAAGCTTTTGCATGGAGAATGTGTGTACATACAACCCCACCAACATGAAAAATCAGATCACTACAGAAGACCAAACACATGTAAACACTAGACTAAACTACGAGCTGATCAAGAATTTCTTGCAAAACCAAATGGAAGGCTACCAAAAAGAAGTTGCTTGCCACATTATAGCAACATGAAGTCTATAACACTTCAAGAAATAGAGAAGGCCATGAAAGCAATGAATGAAGCTCTCCTCCCAACAATTGAAGAAAAAGGAACAAGAAGAAACCAAGAAACAATAGGAGCCACATAACTTCTACAACAAATGGCTAAAATGAACCGAGGGTTGAAGTAGCAAGTAGAACTACGTTTAGCTTTTGAATGCTATGACAAGAGAATAACAAGTTGCACAAACTCTCCGAAAAAACAACTAGCAAAGACACCCAAAGACATCCCCTCACCCCTCAGGCTCACTGACTGTCCCTGGAGCTTAAGGAATGCCTAGAATAGGTACTTGTCCAAGCGGGTGAAATTGGTGAGTATCCAAGCACTTTAATCTCATGATCTTTTGTTTTTAATGTTAAACCTCTGTTTTTTTCAGCACCACATTAACTGTTACAAATCACTAACCATAGAGAGCACTTCTAGCAAGTCATGAGCCACACCATAGTTATAATCCTACCTGATAGATACACATAAACCATCGAGTAGACCCTATCAATCATTTATCCTATCAGTAGAGTATACATTCATTATGAAGCCAGTATGTATACCCAACCAATAATGAATGTATTCCATAAATAAGAGAACAATTCAGAATGCCTAGTCAGAAGTCAGCCATGTTACTGCCATAAACAGCATTACCCTAATGTGTCAATCAAACCATTCAATGTTTAGATTAATAGTAATTTATTCTGTCAATCCTAGAGTAGTTAAAATACCGTTATCTCAGCACCAGCCCCGCGTGAGTCTTTATATCCAAAAGCCCTCTTAACACAAAGTTTAAAATTAGCAATATACACTACACTGGTAATGGCCAGATTATTATGTAGATCAAGCCTGACAAGAGTCAACAATCATGAAAAACCAGTAGTTGCCTCGTTGGAGATTATTCCAATATTTCTCATCGATAATAGCATACTAATAACCCAATCCATTGCATGACTAACACCTTTATAAGGGCTATCAATCATTTTATCCGAAAAAGTGAGAAACTCCAAAAAATATAGATGTGTTGGGTACCACACACCGTGTAGTCGAACCCCCAAATTCTAATGTGTTGTGGATTTAACCAATATATGAGTCCTCTAATCAGTATTTGGAATATCAACATAACACCAAGAAGTATCCAAAATAACATGTCAACATGTATGCGCCAAGGTATCAACGCATCACAGATCCCACATACTTCCCAATCAAAAGAAGGTAGAATTAGAAAGAATTAAGTACTCTCAGAAAGCAAGACCTGCATGTCAACTTCAACTTTCCTTTAATTGAGCCAACAAATTCTGAACCACTTCACAGCTGAAGCAACAAATGGAATATATGAGGGATGAATATTGGAAATGTATACCAAATGCAGATATCATTGCCACATGTAGATCCTTTAAATTTTGGTGCTTCTCATCAATCAGCCAAAACAAAGCTATGAAAGAGGTGACCTTGCCAACCTCAACCTCAATCTCAACACAAGGCCAAGTGCAGCATGCATCCTTGGCTACTTCTAGAGGATTCAATACATGGCAACTCATTATCTTGTTACATTTAAGGACATGTTTGACATTCGCTTTTGTACTCCCTACTACTATTTCTGACACTACACAAGGAATATCCAAAAGTGGAAGAATGCCTTGAGAGGTTTGTGGGAGGCCAACAAACTCAAGCCAGTCTAGCTTTTACCTACAACATAAAGGGAGACATTCTCACATTTTGGAGCCTAATTTTGTAATTCTCGCCCTAGGTTTTTTCAATAAATTATGCCTAAGGCTTTTGCCAAGAGTATGCATTGCCAAGTGCATGGAGTTCATTTGCACAGGCCGTGATTATAAAGCCAAGTTAACTTTTGGTCCTTTTGTAAACGAGTGTCCAACCCAATGTGAACTCGTGGCCTAGGTATGTAAGTGACTTTCACACACAATGCAAAGAGACACTTAGCAACCTCATGTGCAAGGGAAAGATACTTGAAGAGAGTTCCTGCATGCTCTTTCATGCAGGAACTCCGCATTTGCTTGTGACTGTGAGAGTCAACCTTCTTGATCATAATTTTGCCAAAGCAAGACACATCGGGCATTACAAACTACCGACAAGTTTTGAGAACTATAGATCTTGGATGAGTGCAAGGAGCGCCCTCGTAACTTTTCTATCGAGAAAACAAATGTTGGTAAGGCATAGTTAACACCAAGCTTTTCACCAGCACAAAAACTTTTTCAAACAATCATTAGATTTATAAAAAAACTCAAACACCGTTTCCTGGATTTTTTGTGTCCAGAGAAAGCTGCAGCAAGAAGCAAGCACAGCAGATGAGCCAGATTTTGTGCTACAAAGCGTCATGAGAAATCATTCTAGCACAGGTTTGGAACATGAAATTGGCAAAGGAAATGCTTGCACATCAGCTCTTGCCAATTGAAAAGGCCAGGATGATTGGATTTGCAATACTGAAGCTGATTGGAGTGGGCACCAGCTTTACAGCATACAATACAGAATCCTCTTCCTGGATATCTATAGCACCCTGATATGAACTCTGGAAGCAAAAATTTTCAACCACTGGAAACTTTACTATAAAGAAACCTACATTGAGAATGAGCAAGGCTTCTTTGATCAGTTTCGAGAGAATGTCTAGTAGGAAGAGCCCCTGCTGATAGAGCTAGCCTTTGTTAACAAGGCCTTGCCTGAAAGGTTTCAGCCTCGATCTAGGGAATTACTAGTGTGTTGTATCTGGTGGAATGCAGAATCACCATACCCCAAACTTGTGAAGCCAACTACATGCAACCATTCTCAGCTTCCTTGATTCTCAATTACCCAAGTGAGCTAAGAGAGACGCATATGCAACAGCAAAGTACATCACACACAATTTGCAAATAAAAAAATGTAAAGGTAAACATGGAGCAAAGTACCTCAACTACTTGAAAGATGGGTACACTGACATAGCATGAGAATTGCATGTCAACAGCAAAAACAACTATGTCAGCAGCGATACTACGATGCAGCCTCCAAAACATACAAGGTTCATCATGCCCTTTGATCATGAATCATTTCAATATTAATGGCATGTTCATCATACAGACATCCATCCCAACATCCTGCACAAGAAGTTAATGTGCAACCCTTCCAACCCAAAGACCCTCTTTCCTCTATCCCATGCCTCTCCATGTGAAGCACATTACTTCTATAAATAAGGAAAAGAAAAAACACAATAGATGTCGATAAAGGCAGAGACACGATCAAGATTTTCCATCCACATGCTCCCTCCTGGATAGAAAAAGGCAGGGCACTTACTCATACTTGGGGTCTGCCACCACATAATGGTATGCAACCACCAGAATGAATATGAAAATCCCCAGAAAGTTTGCAAAAAAACCAAGATCCTGATCATCAATCATCTGCAAAACAAGAAAAACCATGCAATAAGTTCTGTGGCAGACCTTTACACTTTACCCTTTACAAACTCCCCATTTCATTTTCGGACAGTAAGACAATGAATTGATAAATTTCCTAAAGCTACATGATAGTTGATTTACAAAAATTTGCCATTGATTTCCCAAAACTAGAAACTGCTGAATTTCCTAAAAATTCCAGGAGATCTAAGAGAACAAGGTCCTCTCTTTTTTTAAAGCATAACCAATTTTTCAAAAATTTCAAGAGAAAACTTTTTTGTAAATTTCGTGAACGCAGTTAAGAATATAATTACAAAAAAAAAAACAGTGTGCTACTTTTTAGGAGAAATAATAGCAGCGACTGCAGCTAAGATACTTAAGAATCTAATTACAGAATGTGGAAGCAATGGATTAAATATAAACAAAATTACAGCAGCAACTGGTTTTGCTTGTGAGAAACCCAATCTTCTTGATCAATCCACTAAGATATATGATGCACCCAAATAAATAACCACTACATGAGCAAATAGCCATCAGCAAAGTATGAACTACTACGATCGCAGCAGATCATGGCAAGATTAGAGCAAATAAATAGCATAAATCGGGGAGAGATTAGCGTAAAACTGAATGGGCTGCTTACTTTTGCTGTCGCGCAAAGATATGGATGTTTCACTCCCAACCCTAAAGACTCAAAACGGTGTAAAGTAAATATACCAACGCTTGATTCAAAATATATATCTTTAGAGAGCAACTGGTGAATGGTGTGTGTGTTTGGGGTAAGGTCTCGTGATGTGTGTTTGGGGTAAGGTCTCGTGATCGAGTCTTACTTCCAGCTCTCATCCGTGAGAGAGAGAGAGAGAGCTACAGCCACATGGCAAAAAAAAATTTAGTCACATGGCAAAAGTGTAAGGATGGGGCACTTTGCCTAACACTCTCTCCCATGCGATCATAGTTTACTTCCTAGTTTGCTAAGCAAACATAGCTTACTTAGTTTAGTACATCATGGGATAGGGTGAATTTGGAAGAAAATTTTGAAGCAAGATGTTATGTGCCAAAGAGGATTTGAACTCAAGACCTTGGGATATTAGTGGAAACATCTTACCTGTACCTTCAAGCAACAAAATTCTATGGCTTCAAGCCGTTATATTCTATGTTTTTCACCTCTAGTTTACTTCGTGATGCGCCGATGTAGTTTACTTGTTTGAGTCTACTTTATCCAACAGCCCCAAAAAGGCATCGCGATTTTGATCAATGTGGGGGTAGTGCCATAACAGCGCACAGGTGTGTAGAACTAGTCTATATCTTTATCTATTTTGAGAGCTACAACCATGTGGCAGAAAATTGTATCTCCTCTCTCTAGCCACATTGCAGAAGTGTAAGGGTGGAGCAGATTGTGCACGGGTGGGGGCAATGCCGCAACAGCGCGTAGGTGCAGAACGAGTCTATATCTATATCTATATTCTTATTATTAAACACAAGCTATTCCCCTTCCATGTAGCCAAAGGAGAGGGCCAAGGGAGAAAGGGGAGTGATTCAAGGCCTTTTCTCAAATTTTGAATTCTCATCTCATCTCCATTTTTGAAAGGAGAGCTATCCCTTCTTACCTAATGATTTCTTTGAGAGAAAAAATAAGGACCTTCCTCTTGAAAGATGAGCTTCATGAGTGATGAAAACTTCAACATGCAGGTGTGTCCCTCTTTCTCTCTATCATTGTAAAGAAAAGAAAAAGGCCATTACATGTAAGAAGCATTTACTTAAGAGTAATCACACCTCGCCACAAATCCCACCTCATTTATTTAATGCCTAGACACACGAGAGTTATCCCTCTGCTAACCGTAATCCTAAGTTAGTGAGTTGTGCGATGGTGGGTGACCATCTCACATGGTTCAAAAAGCACTTGATCATGCCACTCGAGTGAATGGCCGCATCGTGGGTATGGATAAAAAACAAGCTCGCTTGATTTGCATAGCGAAAGACCTGATGAAGTAACTTTCGACCTGCTGTTTGACAGTTATGCCAATTGTGGTGACATCCGTTTAGTAGCTTGGTTCATCTCTATCCCATTTCATATATGTCCAAGGATCCGCATAACCCTTTATTCCTTACCCATTATTGCAAGAGAGTGATGGTCGTCTTATACAAAAATAATTAAAATACTCCCCATCTCTCTCTCTCTCTCTCTCTCTCTCTCTCTCTCTCTCTCTCTCTCTCTCATTGCTTGTTCAAAACCATAGTACAAAAATATATCCGGCTTGCTAGAATACACAAAGACGAAGAAGAACATACACGACCCCAAAATGGGTTAAATCTCCCCCACTTGCTTGATGGCTCACGCTTTCAAAACAAGTGTATTTAGATATCTTTTTGTATTACGTATGAGCAAAAAAAAGTTTTTACACTAAGCTTTTATGCATAAACCTTGTTGTAGTGCTTGGATGCCATCTACAGATTAATGATGGCCATAAATTTGTTAAAAGAATAAAATGTCGCATAAATCAAATGTTGCAAAAAATGAACACATGCAACCCTCATCAAGTCGCTCACACTAGCCTTGCCCACCACTGATCTACTATCAAAAACACATGCCAAATATTATATCTAGTGACTATCTACCCAACATGATGCGACCAGTTTTTTACAATAAGTCATTAACCATGCGACAAATAATAAAAAATAAATATCCATGATAAATGAAACACATCATAAAATACAATTTTAATAATTTTGATTTTCATAACATGCGTCGAGGTTGAAATGCAACTGTCCTTGGTTGATCATAAATTCAGATTGGTGAGCGTTCTTCCCAGCAACACGTGTTTCTTTAATCGACGAGTCTGCACATATAATAGACATGATAGTGTGCTACCACAATCAGCGAGTCTGCACACAATAGACGTGATAGTGTGCTACCACAATCAGCGAGTCTGCACATAACGGACCTGATAGTGTGTTGCCCCAATCGACGAGTCTACACACATGAGTGGATATCTGTTCACTATCTCAATCGACGAGGTTGTGAACAGAGTGTCCTACCACAATCAGCACATCTATACACTTGAAACTGGGATGAAGGCAATTGTAAATGATAAGTAGTAATCATGACACGATAGGTGAACAAGGATGATTTTGGGAGCCATTGCGCTTCCTTAATAGAGTGATTTTTGTACTTAATCAAGTAGCGATGATAAATAGTACTAGTACGGGTTGTGGTGGGTCTATAGAGAAGGGTAAACTAGAAGAGTTTCCTTACATGGGTGTAGTAAACTAACATAAAAAGATTTGTGTATACGCCAACGAGAAGGAATTTTTAATTGGAAGGAATTGTTATTAATTTTCCCAAGAATCTTAAATGGCCCATAAAATCATGGGGCAATTTAAGTTTGGGGTACTTTTCAATTCTCTTAAGTCAACATTTCTCAATTCGTAACCAAACATAATCATTTTCTTGAAATTACATAGGTGTTTGCTTCTTGTTAACTTGCTTGGTATATTTTTCTTAAGCTTTTATGGATAGATTGAGTGACTTTGACCAAGATCTGGGAAGCAAGATTATTAGTAGTAGTTGGAACATGTGTTGCAATCTTAAAGGTTGGGATAGGTAACTTTGTACCATAGACGATTTCAAAGGGGGATTTGCTTGTGGTAGAATGGGGGGTATTGTTATAAGAAAATTACAAGATATGCAAATGCTCATTCGAATTAGAGGGTGAAGCAATAGTATAAGATCACATAAGATCCATAATAGTGCTCTTAGTAGAGTGGGATAGAATGGGGGGTATTGTTTATAAGCAAATTTCAAGATATGCTTATCCCAATTAGAGGGTGAAGCAATAGTATAAGATCATAGAAGATTCATGATAGTGCTATTAGAAGCCTTGGTCTAGCCATTGCTCTCAAGATGAAAAGCAAAACTGAAGTCCATTTTAGTACCTAAATTAGAGAATAAAGCTATCCAAAACAGTTTAAAAAGACAACTTAGCAACAAGTAAAGCAATCAATGTTTTCTTACATGGAATAAAATATGCTTGTTTGCTAAATCTATCTATTATGGTTCAAATCATACTATTATGTGACGAAGTTTGTAGACAATCTTGTAATGAAATCCATTGAAATTTCTTCCCATGGACCATTTGGAATTGGCAAGGGCATTAAAAGACCATATGGTTTTCCATGATGATGTTTAACATGTTGACAAACAATGGAAACAAAATTTGCTACATCCTTTTTCAATAGAAGTTTTCTTTATAAGTAGTCAAAGTAGAGAGTATGCCATGATGTCCTATATAAGGTGGTGCATGCATTTCTTATAAATCAAGTTCTCTATAGGGTGTAGTATTGTATAACCTTTCTTCAAAGAATAGAAAACCATTAGCATAAGAGTAACTATTTCTTAATATGAAAAATCAAGATTATAGAATAAAAGCTTTGAATGAATGAACTATTGAAAGGCAAGTAGTTATTATTCATAAGTGCATTCTAAGAATAGGGCGACAACATTAGCATGACTCGATCGATACTGAATCATAGGGTGAAAGCTTTGAATGAATGAACTATTGAAAGGCAAGTAGTTGTTATACATAAGTGCATTCCAAGCATTGGAAAAACCAAGATCATATGCATAAGTATCACACATAGCATCAAAAGATTGAATGTGAACAATAGAAATGTTATTTATTGACGGTCTACAACTCAAAGCATCAGGCGACAACATTAGCACGACCCAGTTGATACTGAATCATAGGGTGAAAGCTTTGAATGAATGAGGCCCATTTAATACGATGAGTCAAAGATCAAGGGCTGACTAAGAAGGTGTCAAGTCCTTTTTTGGTCAGCCTTTATCAAGAATTCTAAACCCATGTGGTAGTGTTTCCACATGCGAAGAGCATGTACTATGGCTAAAAGTTTCTTATCATAGGTATTGTATAATTAGCTCAAAGGTTTTAACTTTCTACTCTCAAATGCCAAGGGATGGTCATCTTAATCTCCTATATTGGATCCACTAGCATCAGTGACAACTACAAAAAAGGGTCTAGCAAAATCAGGTAGCTGTTGTACGACTAGGGCATGAGTCAAAAGATGTATGAGACAATCAAACAACTTTTATTGGTTGTCTCCCCTACGAAAAACAATTTGCTTTTACTAATAAAGTCAAAGGTAAGGTAATGAGGGAAAAAATCCACACAAATTTTCCATAAAAGCCAGAGATTCCCACAAAAGATCTTACATCATGGACATTTTTAGGAATGGGCTAGTCTCTAATAGTTGTTATCTTCTTAGGGTCAACACAAATGCCATCAGCAGCGGAAACAATATGTCCAAGATATTCAGTTTCAATTTGAAAGAAAGAACTTTTGTCAAGGTTTATATACAGTTGGCTCTTTTTTAGAAGGTTGAAAACATTTCTTAAATGATCCTCGTGTCTTTTTCCGAGTGACTGAAAACAAGAATGTCATAAAAAAAGACAATTACAAAATCTTGGTGATTTAAGAAGAGTTATATTCATCATGCAAACAAATGTAGTTGGTGCATTCATAAGGCCAAAGGGCTTTACTAGAAATTCATAGTAGTGACCAAATTGAGTGCGAAAAATAGTTTTATAAATGTTAAGAGAATCCATATGCACTTGATGATATCCTATATCTTGATTTTAAATCTATTTTACTAAAGACACTAGTATCTTTTAACTTTTCTACCAAAAACACATGCCAAATATTATATCTAGTGACTATCTACGCATTACGATGCGATCAGTTTTTTACAATAAGTCACTAACCATGCAACAAATAATCAAAAATAAATATCCATGACAAATGAAACACATTATAAAATACCATTTTAATAATTTTGATTTTCATAACATGCGTCAGGGTTGAAATGCAACTATCCTCACGAAGATGTCTTAATTGGCGAGCGTTCTTCCCAGCAACACGTGTTTCTTCAATCGACAAGTCTTCACACCATAGATGTGATAGTGTGCTGCCACAATCAGCGAGTTTACACACAACGGACCTGATAGTGTGCTGCCCCAATTGACGAGTCTACACACATGAGTGGATATCTATTCACTATCTTAATCGGAGAGGTTGTGAACAGAGTGTACTACCACAATCAGCGAGTTTACACACAACGGACCTGATAGTGTGCTGCCCCAATTGACGAGTCTACACACATGAGTGGATATCTATTCACTATCTTAATCGGCGAGGTTGTGAACAGAGTGTACTACCACAATCAGCAAGTCTATACACTTGAAACTAAAATGAAGGCAATTGTAAATGATAAGTAGTAATCATGACACGGTAGGCAAACAAGGATGATTTTCGGAGCCACTGCACTTCCTTTTAATAGAGTGATTTTTGTACTTAATCAAGTAGCAATGATAAATAGTACTATTACGGGTTGTGGTCTAGTCATGGTCAATGATGCTTGATTTGGGGACTATGATTTTGAAGTCTTCTTGTAAAGGGGTGGGTCATCTAGACCTTAAATGGGCGTAGTAAACTGACACAAAAAGAGTTGTGTATATGCCAACAAGAGGGAATTTTTAATCGGAAGGCATTGTTATTAATTTTCTCAAGAATCTTAAATGGCCCATAAAATCATCGATCAAGTTTACGTTTGGGGTGCTTTTCAATTCTCTTGAGTCAACATTTCTCAATTCGTAACCAAACATAATCATTTTCTTGAAATTACATAGGTGTTTGCTTCTTGTTAACTTGCTTGGTATATTTTTCTTAAGCTTTCTGGATAGATTGAGTGACTTTGGCCAAGATCTAGGAAGCAAGATTATCAGTAGTAGTTGAAACCTGTGTTGCAATCTTAGAGGTCGGGATAAGTAACTTTTTACCATTGACGATTTCAAAGGGGGCTTTGCTTGTTGTAGAATGGGGGGTATTGTTATATGCAAATTACAAGATATGAAAATGCTCATCCTAATTAGAGGGTGAAGCAATAGTATAAGATCACAGAAGATCCATTATAGTGCTCTTGGTAGAATGGGATAGAATGGGGGGTATTGTTTATAAGCAAATTTTAAGATATGCTTATCCCAATTAGAGGGTGAAGCAATAGTATAAGATCATAGAAGATTCATGATAGTGCTATTAGAAGCCTCGGTTTGGCCATTGCTCTCAAGATGAAAAGAAAAAATGAAGTCCATTTTAGTACCTAAATTAGAGAATAAAGCTATTCAAAATAGTTTGCAAAAGTGAGTCTTTGTAGAAATAATGAGTCTAGAAAACCATGATGAGTGAAAACAATTTTACTAAAAAACTTAGCAACAAGTAAAGTAATCAATGTTTTCTTACATGGAATAAAATATGCTTGTTTGTTAAATCTTTCTATTATGGCTCAAATTATATTATTATGTGATGAAGTTGTAGACAATCTTGTAATGAAATCCATTGAAATTTCTTCCCATGGACCATTTGGAATTGGCAAGGGCATTAAAAGACCATATGGTTTTCCACGATGATGTTTAACATTTTGACAAACAATGCTAGTGGAAATAAAATTTGCTACATCCTTTTTCAATAGAAGTTTTCTTTATAAGTAGTCAAAGTAGAGAGTATGCCATGATGTCTTATATAAGGTGGTGCATGCATTTCTTATAAATCAAGTTCTCTATAGGGTGCAGTATTGTATAACCTTTCTTCAAAGAATAGAAAACCATTAGCACAAGAGTAACTATTTCTTAATATTAAAAATCAATATTATAGGATAAAAGCTTTGAATGAATGAACTATTGAAAGGCAAGTAGTTATTATACATAAGTGCATTCTAAGAATAGGGCGACAACATTAGCATGACTCGATCGATATTGAATCATAGGGTGAAAGCTTTGAATGAACGAACTATTGAAAGGCAAGTAGTTGTTATACATAAGTGCATTCCAAGCATTTGAAAAATCAAGATCATATGCATAAGTATCACACATACATCAAAAGATTGAATGTGAACAATAGAAATGATATTTATTGATGTTCTGCGACTACAACATTAGCACGACCCAATTGATACTGAATCATAGGGTGAAATCTTTGAATGAATGAGGCCCATTTAATACGATGAGTCAAAGATCAAGGGCTGACTAAGAAGGTGTCAAGTGCTTTGTTGGTCAGCCTTTATCAAGAATTCTTAACCCATGCGGTAGTGTTTCCACATGCGAAGAGCATGTACTATGGCCAAGTTTCTTATCATAGGTATTGTAATTAGCTTAGAGGGTTTTAACTTTCTACTCTCAAATGCCAAAAGATGGTCATCTTAATCTTCTATACCGGATCCAGTAGCATCAGTGACAACTACGAAAAAGGGTCTAGCAAAATTAGTTAGCTGTTGTATGACTGGGGCATGAGTCAAAAGAGGTATGAGACAATCATAAGACTTTTATTGGTGGTCTCCCCTACGCCAATATGTCCAAGAAATTCAGTTTCAGTTTGAAAGAAATAACTTTTGTCAAGGTTTATATACAGTTGGTTCTTTTTTATAAGTTTGAAAACATTTCTTAAATGATCCTCGTCGTGAGCGATTGAAAACAAGAATGTCATGAAAAAAGACAATTACAAAATCTTGCTGATTTAAGAAGTTATATTCATCATGCAAACAAATATAGTTGGTGCATTCGTAAGGCTAAAGGGCATTACTAGAAATTCATAGTGACCAAGTTGAGTGCAAAAAATAGTTTCATAAATGTTAAGAGAATCCATACGCACTTGATGATATCCTATATCTTGAATTTAAATCTATTTTACTAAAGACACTAGTATCTTTTAACTTTTCTACCAAAAACACATGCCAAATATTATATCTAGTGACTATTTACCCAACACGGTGCGATCAGTTTTTTACAATAAGTCATTAACCATGCCACAAATAATCAAAAATAAATATCCATGATAAATGAAACACATCATAAAATATCATTTTACTAATTTTGATTTTCATAACATGCGTCGGGGTTGAAATACAACTATCCTTGGTTGATCATAAACTTAGGAAGATGCCTCAATTGGCGAGCGTTCTTCCCAGCAACACATGTTTCTTCAATCGACGAGTCTGCACACAATAGACGTGATAGTGTGCTACCACAATTAGCGAGTCTGCGCACAACTGACCTGATAGTGTGCTGCCCCAATTGACGATGAGTCTACATGCATGAGTGGATATCTGTTTACTATCTCAATCGGCGAGGTTGTGAACAGAGTGTACTACCACAATCAGTAAGTCTATACACTTGAAATTGGAATGAAGGTAATTGTAAATAATAAGTAGTAATCATGACACGGCAGGCGAACAAGGATGATTTTGGGAGCCACTGCGCTTCCTTAATAGAGTGATTTTTGTACTTAATCAAGTAATGATGATAAATAGTACTAGTACGGGTTGTGGTCTAGTTATTGTCAATGATGCTTGATTCGAGGACTATGATTTCGAAGTCTTCTTGTAAAAGGGTGGGTCATATAGAGTAGGGTAAACTAGAAGAGTTTCCTTACATGGGTGTAGTAAACTGACATAAAAAGATTTGTGTATATGCCAACGAGAAGGAATTTTTAATTGGAAGGAATTGTTATTAATTTTCCCAAGAATTTTAAATGGCCCATAAAATCATGGGGCAATTTAAGTTTGGGGTACCTTTCAATTCTCTTGAGTCAACATTTCTCAATTCGTAACCAAACATAATCATTTTCTTGAAATTACATAGGTGTTTGCTTCTTGTTATCTTGCTTGGTATATTTTTCTTAAGCTTTATGGATAGATTGAGTGACTTTGACCAAGATCTGGGAAGCAAGATTATCAGTAGTAGTTGGAACATGTGTTGCAATCTTAAAGGTTGGGATAGGTAACTTTGTACCATAGACGATTTCAAAGGGGGATTTGCTTGTAGTGGAATGGGGGGTATTGTTATAAGCAAATTACAAGATATGCAAATGCTCATCCCATTTAGAGGGTGAAGCAGTAGTATAAGATCACAGAAGATCCACTATAGTGCTCTGAGTAGAATGGGATAGAATGGGGGGTATTGTTTATAAGCAAATTTCAAGATATGCTTATCCCAATTAGAGGGTGAAGCAATAGTATAAGATCATAGAAGATTCATGATAGTGCTATTAGAAGCCTCGGTCTGGCCATTGCTCTCAAGATGAAAAGAAAAACTGAAGTCCATTTTAGTACCTAAATTAGAGAATAAAGCTATCAAAAAATGTTTGCAAAAGCGAGAGTCTTTGTAAGAAATAATGAGTCTAGAAAACCATGATGAGTGAAAACAGTTTTAGTAAACAACTTAGCAACAAGTAAAGCAATCAATTTTTTCTTACATGGAATAAAATATGCTTGTTTGCTAAATCTATCTATTATGGTTCAAATCATATTATTATGTGATGAAGTTGTGGACAATCTCGTAATAAAATCCCCATTGAAATTTCTTCCCATGGACCATTTGGAATTGGCAAGGGCATTAAAAGACCATATGGTTTTCCATGATGATGTTAAACATGTTGACAAACAATGTAAGTGGAAACAAAATTTTCTACATCCTTTTTCAATAGAACTTTTCTTTATAGAGAGTATGCCATGATGTCCTATATATTATTGTATAACCTTTCTTCAAAGAATAGAAAAGCATTAGCACAAGAGTAACTATTTCTTAATATGAAAAAATCAAGATTATAGGATAAAAGCTTTGAATGAATGAACTATTGAAAGGCAAGTAGTTATTATGCATAAGTGCATTCTAAGAACAGGGCGACAACATTAGCACGACTTGATCAATACTGAATCATAGGGTGAAAGCTTTGAATGAATGGACTATTGAAAGGCAAGTAGTTGTTATACATAAGTGCATTCCAAGCATTTGAGAAATCAAGATCATATGCATAAGTATCACACATAGCATCAAAAGATTGAATGTGAACAATAGAAATGATATTTATTGACGTTCTGGGACTACAACATTAGCACGACCCAATATGAATCATAGGGTGAAATCTTTGAATGAATGAGGCCCATTTAATACGATGAGTCAAAGATCAAGGGCTAACTAAGAAGGTGTCAAGTGCTTTGTTGGTCGGCCTTTATCAAGAATTCTGAACCCATGCGGTAGTGTTTCCACATGCGAAGAGCATGTACTATGGCCAAAAGTTTCTTATCATAGGTATTGTAACTAGCTCAGAGGGTTTTAACTTTCTACTCTTAACTGCCAAGGGATGCTCATCTTAATCTCCTATACCGGATCCACTAGCGTCAGTGACAACTACGAAAAAGGGTCTAGCAAAATCAGGTAGCTATTGTACGACTAGGGCTTGAGTCAAAAGATGTATGAAATGATCAAAAGACTTTTATTGGTTGTCTCCCGTATGGAAAACAATTTACTTTTACTAATAAAGTCAGAGGTAAGGTAATGAGGGAAAAAATCCACACAAATTTTCCATAAAAGCCAGAGATTCCCAAGAAAGATCTTACATCATGGACATTTTTAGGAATGTGCTAGTCTCTAATAAGTGCTATCTTCTTAGGGTCAACACAAATGCCATCAGCAACAAAAACAATATGTCCAAGATATTCAGTTTCAGTTTGAAAGAAAGGACTTTTGTTGTCAAGGTTTATATACAGTTGGTTCTCTTTTAGAAGGTTGAAAACATTTCTTAAATGATCCTCGTGTCTTTTTCAGAGCGATTGAAAATAAGAATGTCATAAAAATAGACAATTACAAAATCTTGGTGATTTAAGAAGTTATATTCATCATGCAAACAAATGTAGTTGGTGTATTTGTAAGGCCAAACCTGGGCATTACTAGAAATTCATAGTGACCAAATTGAGTGCAAAAATTAGTTTTATAAATGTTAAGAGAATCCACATGCACTTGATGATATCCTATATCTTGATTTTAAATCTATTTTACTAAAGACACTAGTATCTTTTAACTTTTCAAGAAAATTGTCAAATCTAAGGATAGGGTATTGATTTTTTACAGTCACTTTATTTAATGTATGGTAATCTACACACATTTGATAGGTCTTGTTTTTCTTTTGACTAGCAAGATAGGGGCTCTAAATGGGGAACTACTAGGTCGAATTAAAACCTTATCTAGTAATTCCTTAATTTGGTATAAGCTGCATGATGTGGTGGTTGACTATATGGTATTTTGTGATCCAGGTGAGAGGGATGTACGTTAGATAAGTAATCATTAGCAAAACAACCATGAAAAGAATTAAGAAAGTTTTTTGCTAGTGTGCAATGAGAGTTTGATTGACTTTCTCTACCTCTGTCACATAAATCATGTATGCATTATTTTCCTTCCAAAATACTCTTTTTTCTTGAGTGTGTGTAATCAATAGAAAAAGTTCAAGTGAAGAATGACTAGAAAGAGAAATCAATGCACCATTATGTGTGAATTACATAGTGTGAGTGTGGTAGGTCAATGCTAGGATTGTGTTGGTGTGACAAAATGACATGCCAGAATAATATCCATGGAATACAATGGTGCAATCAAGAAATTATGATGCTCTTTATATGGCCCTATCTGAATTTGAAGACTTTTAACTTCACGTATATCATTGTAGTTCCTTGAAATGCACATTTGACTTTATATGTAGAAGGAGAGGTGTGCAATTGACAAGCTTTTTGGAAATGAAATCATGCGAGCTTCTATCATCACGTGTAAAACACAAACTTGACTACCATTGTTGGATCCTTTCATACGCAATAATGAATGGAAAGATTGGGGAATACCTTGAGCATCACAGTATGCCGTAGCCCTGCAAGAGAAAGCTACTTTGCCGTAGACCTTCGAGAAAGAGAGAAAAGTCAGAGTACGAGTAAGAGATAAAGCTTGGGGGGATGATCGGATGATTTCAAGCATAAGAGAAGATATTAGAAGACTCTCTATTCTCATATATCAAGTTCTCAAACTCTTATTAACGAGCAAAGGCAACGATAAACGACAAATTTCTATAAGGTATATATATATATATATATATGTATATATATGTATATGTATATGTATATATATATATATATATATATATATATATATATATAAAATTTTTCAACTATATATCATTCTTAGGATTTGAGGTATGGCCTCGGCCTCTCTATTAATTGTTAATAATGATCTATTTGATTGATTTACTAGTTAAAGTTTTTATTCTTTTAAACAACAGCATATGCCTTAGTAAAGAATGTCTTATCACAATCTCAAGTTGAAATGCTAAAATCTACGTGAAATGATTGTTTTCTTAAGACGGTAACGTGGATTCTAGTCCTATGGTTTAGTTGAGTAAATGGATTGTTATCTTGGTTAAATTAAGGTACAGGTTCAACTTCTCCTTGCCTTGACGCTGCCCCATTCTTGTGCTTATGTAGCCAGACGGCAGAGACGTTAGTAAGGCCCGAACTCTCGGCCCAATGTATCCCTCTACCATTGGGAAAATGGAGCTCGCTGGTTTGAGGGCGAGTGGTATGGATGCTACCTAGTTCTAAGGGCCCAGGCTAGTGTGGTGAATAAGCCCACCCTAGCGTGTAGACATCCCTCTAAGGGGCGAATGGTATGGATGTTACCTAGTAAGGGCCCAGGCTAGTGCGGTGAATAAGCCCACCCTAGCGCGTAGACATCCCTCTAAGGGGTGGGAGGATCGAGCGACGACGGAGCCTGAGGGGGCGACAAGCCAGCTTGAGTCCAGCTACTATGACGACGGGTGTATGGTCCCGTAGGGTTTGCCCAATCTGTAGAGGCTGGAAGGCCGAATTCTAGATCATCGACAGTATAAAGGAAAAGAATAAGAGAGCCGATTTGGCTTGTATGGAATTGATTCTTGTATAAACTTTTTTTAAATATATATCTTGTCTTTAGCATTATTATAATGTGGAAAGAGGCTGTTTTAACGAACCTTGTGAAAGGGCCCTAATTAAGGAACATGTTTATTTATGTCAAACAGTGTGGTAGGATTAATTAGAAAACAAATTGACGCGTCGTGAGTAGGATGGAAAGTGGGAGGATGGAATGTCCCGTTTACGCAGGTAGAATAGGCAAAAACGTCCGTATATAGCCACAAACATGCCATCTTTAGAAACGCATTGCTTTTTCATATTTTTAGTGTGCATGGACTCTAAATATGTAAAAGTACTCTAAATATGACCTCTTATCACCTAAATTTGAATTTCTATTTTTGGAGATACTTATCTCTTAATAGAACTATTCTTGTCTTGTTATTTCTTTTCGGATTTTTGGAGCTAATATTTTTACTTTATCACTTTCCTAATGTTTCTAGCCTTATTGTCTCACTCTTCTCTAGGTGCACTCTCTTTCCTTCTTGAGAACTATATTAAAAGAGACACATACATGGCTTGGGAGGGACCTTACAATCATATTTAGAGTACTTTTACATATTTAGAGGCCATGCATACTAAAAATATAAAAAAGCGACGAGTTTTAAAGATAGTGCATTTGCGGCTATATACAGATATTTTTGCCTATTCTGCTCACGCAAGCTTGTAGGTTATATGCCTTCCATTTCTTTTGAGTGGTTACATAACGATATTTTGAGTTGTTATAAGAGAGTTATGGCCGAAACAATTTGCTGGTTCTGTCAAGGTCTCTACATAGGGAAATTGTAAGAATGCAGCTAGTACCACAAGGTGATTCTAGACCTTGAGATGCATATATCCCTTTATTCTTATCTAATCTCTTGGAAAAGAAAGCTAGCTTGCTATGACCTTTATGAGGAAGAGACTACTACTCCATAGCTTTTCTTTTAAAGAAAGAATAGTATGCCGTAGCCCTGCAAGAGAAGGCTACTTTGCCATAGACCTTCGAAAGAGAGAAAAGTCAGAGTATGAGTAAGAGGAGATAAAGCTTGGGGATGATCGGATGATTTCAATAAGAGAAGGTATTAGAAGACTCTCTATTCTCATATATCAAGTTTTGAAACTCTTATTAACGAGCAAAGACAACGATAAACAATAAATTTCTATAAGGAATATATATACTTTTGTTTTTAAATTATATATCATTCTTAGGGGTTGAGGTATGGCCCCGACTTCTCTATTAATTGTTAATAGTGATCTATTTGATTGATTTACTAGTTAAAGTTTTTATTCTTTTAAACAACAATATATGCCTTAATAAAGAATGTCTTATTGCAATCTCAAGTTGAAATACTAAAATCTTTGTGAAAGGGTTGTTTTCTTAAGAAGGTAACGTGGATTCTAGTCTTATTGTCTCACTCTTCTCTAAGTGCGCTCTCTTTCCTTCTTGAAATCTATATTAAAAGAGACACATTGAAATGGATCTAGAGCAAAATATGGAATCAAACACATCAAAGCAAGAATCTAGCATCCATTAATCATGAGATTAGTGATCCAATGGCTCATCACATGAATATACAAAAGAGAGAGAAAATCTATAAGTGCATGTAGCAAGAGAAGATGCACAAATAGCCTAAGTGTGTTTAACCTCTCACCAAGAGGATGACCATGGAAGGCCATATCTCCATAGATGGAGCCCAAAGGTACAAGATGATAAAAATTAGTGAAAGTGTCAAAAGATCCTACCAATGTCCCCCAGGCCCTATTTAGAGTCACTTTCTTCTTTTGCCCATGGGCCCCTATGTACATGTGGAAATCAAGCTCTATGGTTCATGACAAACCATCCCTTCCCAAAGATTTTGTCCTCAAAATCATACAAGATATTTACAATTGAATCGCAATCTCAATGTAAACCCATGGGAATTAGAGAGGTCTTCAAAAATGCCCCTCGAATACATTTGGAATAGGGAAACCAAATGTGGTAAAGCCGGCAAACTCCTTCTCCAAAAATAGCATGTATGACTGTTATGGCAGCCATGTTGTCAATGAAGCTTCCCTTGAAATTCTTCATGAAACCTCCATAAAAAATGAGCTGCAAATGATGTATAGCCGCATCCAAAAGGGTCCCACATATTTGTCATCGAACCAAATGATCTTCCAAGTGTGTTGGAGTAGATTGGTAACCCCAACAATAGATCCAACCAAAGCTGTCCAGAAATTACAGCACATATAAAACCTCATGATATGCCCATTCTTCATATAATAATCATGCCACTTGATCAAGGAATACTTCCATCAAGTAAACCATGTTGCTGAACATACTCCATTGATTGCTAAGTAGCCTCATCTATGGGCAAGCGCTTCCATTTCACAAGGAATTTCATCAATGTTCCGGTTCCTCAAAACCCTTGTCCTCTTGTCCATAATCCTCTCCGGCTCATAGATAATCTCTCCTTCTTCATCCATCGGTGGTAACTCTTCAATCTCTTGAGGAAGAAAGCCCACAAACCTCTTAAGGTTGGATACATGAAACACATTATGAATCCTTGTAGAAGGAGGTAGGTCAAGCTTATAAGCCAAGTCACCCACTTTCTTGACTACCAAATATGGTCCATAGTATCTATGTGCCAACTTGGAATTGGAAGACCCCTTTGAGAATATTGTGACGGCTCTTAGGAAGCTTGAGCAACACATAATTACCTTCCTTAAACTCCATTTTGCGTCTATGCTCATCCGCATTTGCCTTCATAACTTCTTGTGCCTTCTTCATATTATCCTTGCATAATTGAAGAAGCTGTCTCATCCTTTCCAACTCTTCCTTGGCTAAAGGATTAACCATTTTATCCTCATGGAAGGCAATAGATGGCACATGCACTTGATATCCATAAAGAACCTCGAAAGGTAACATCCCAATACTTAAATGCTTGCTTGAATTATGACAAAATTCAGCAAGGTAAAGCCATTCATCCCATGATGCTTCCATGTCATGACAATAGTGCCTCAAGTACACTTCGAGCCATTTGTTTGTGCACTCCGTTAGCATCCGTTTGAGGGTGATAGGCTGTAGAAGGAGTGATTTGAGTCCCCAAGTTCTCATACAATGTCCTCTAAAAAGTGCCCATGAACTTGGTATCTCTATCACAAACTATGTTGAGTGGCATGCTCCATAAATTGCTTGGCAATGTGAGAAGCTCCATAAGTAGTCTTGGAAGCAATAAAATGAGCTGATTTGGTGAGTCTATCCACCACCACAAATACTTGACCCCATCCATGCTTTGTCTTTTGCAAGCTCGTGTGATGAAGTCCATGGAAATGTGAGTCCATTTTCCATCCAGAATAGGCAAAGGATGAAGTAAACCACTTAGCAATTGGTGACTATCCTTATTCCTTTGGCATAACACACATTCAAAAACAAACTTCTTGACATCCCTCCACATGCCTTTCCAATAGAAGCTTTTGCTCACTTTGTCAAATGTCTTGAGAACACCAAGATGACCCGAAAGCGGTGAAAAATGCATCTCATGAAGCACCTTGGGAATGTAGGATGAGGTTGGAACCAAATACACCTTATCCTTGTGCCATAGTAGACCATTCCGAAGCTTATAATGAGGAAATTCTTCACCATCTCCTTGCTGTAATTTTCTGTAAATATGGGCAGCACTCTATTTTGGCATATTGTCCCTCAAAATGCATGCATGATCCCTTCCACCAGGGTCGAAAGGAAACTCATCCTCTTCTTTGACAAAAGAATGACTCTCCAAGTCTTCTTCATGTGTCTCCTTGCTGCAATCTTCAAACTCTTCCACATCATGAGATGATCCATAATGATCATAGTAGCTCACCACTTTCTTTGATTTGCAAATGTGCCCGGGTGACCACTTCTCTTTGCATTTAAAACATAGGCCTTTGCTCCTCAATTCCTCAATCTTAGGATCATCCATCCGTTGAGTCTCCTTGAATGGTTGAGGAGGCTTCTGACAAACCCATTGCTCTTCTTAGCATCATTATGAACTCCACTTGTGGACTATCCACTTCCAAAAGATGTATGGAATTTGGAAGTATAAGTGGATGTAGAAGAAGGTAAACTTTTCCCCACATTTGAAGAAGTGTGAAATGGCTTATGAAAAAGTACATTGGGCTAAACCCTCTTATACTTTGGCTCATATAACTCCGCCAACCTCATAGCCTCTTTGATAGTGCTTGGTCTTTGTGCCGAGACATCCGCTTTGATGTATGAATCTAGACCATGCACAAACTTCTTCAATCGCATGCCTTCATTGAGTCCATCCACAAACATAGAGAGCTTCATGAACCTCTTGATGTACTCCCTAACCGACATGCCCTTTTGTGTGAGTTCATACCATTCTTCATGGTATCGGTCAAGAACCAAAGGCGACACAAATGTCATATTCATTTCATGCTTGAGTTCTTCCCAAGTATGTGGCATAACTCCTTCCTTGAGCATATGTCTCCACCATTAATGTGCACAGTCTTCCAAATGCAAGGATGCAAAATGCACTTTGTCCCTTTCACTCTTCGGATAGAGCTGAAAGTATGTATCCAACTTATTCATCCATTCTTCCAACTCATGTGGGACTGAACCATCACCCTTGAACTTAGAGAGTGAAATCTTGTCCTTTACATCCTTTGATACAGTTGACGATGCATTCTCATGATGGTGTGAGGGCTTGTGCTTTTGCATTTGCACAAAAGATCCAAGGAATTGTGCAAAATCCTTGTACTCCCTCTTGAGGAAATTTGGCATTTCCATCCACCTATCATGAGCTTCTCTTTGTCTCTCAATGAATGACATATGTTCCCAATCAAGCTCAACCACATCATCCATATCATACACCTCCTCTTCAAGCATGGAGAACTGATTTGCTTTGGGTTTCAAAGGTACTCTCCTCGGATCCCCAAAATTTGACTCCTCATGTCTGAATGTAGGTGCATGTTGCTTTCCATCCAATTGCGAAGGACTTGCTTGGAATGTAGTAGGCTTCATCTCCCGCATAGAAGGCCTCCTAGCATCCGCCATGAATCCAAAAGTGACATTCTTGGTGGAATGCCCATTTGTTACCTTGGGAGAAACCTCTTGTACCATAGGTAGCTTGCCTTCCCTACGGCCTTCAAAAGCTGTCCCAAATTGCTTGCCTTCATGTAAAGCAACATGACCACTATCATAGGAAGGTTGGCTCATTGGCCGAGCGACCCTCTCTTCCAAAACTTCCATCCTTGTAGCCATAGTGTCAAGCCTACCATTGACTTCCACCCTTGTAGCCATTGTGTCCATCTTAGCATTCATTTCCATCAGCATTTGCATGATCGAATCGATGGGTATGGCATGCGAAGATTGTGGGGTGTGCTTATGGGCACTTCCGACATTCAACTCCTCATTCCCTTCTCTTGAAGTATGCCCAAAAGTATCCCCTTCTCTTGAAGTGTGCCCAAGAGTATCCTCCGGAGCATCCAAAATTCCTTGTTCCATCATTGCCTCTTCATCCTCTACCTCGTCTCGGAAGCCAAAGTGTTGCGCCTCGGTCGCCCTTTTGGCTTCGGCCCCATGGAAACCTTCGGTTTTAGAAATTTGGCTCTAAATTGAGGTAGGGATGTCCGATTGAAGTGATCTGGAGAGCTAATGAAGTGTACTAGACCACTATGCAAAGACCATAAGAGATAAGGTGTGTTACTATTCTCTGTTTTAGGGTTTACAGGGTTAAGGCTGAAACGGTATTTTGGGTATAACTTGAGCTAGAGATATCCAAATGCAAAAAATTTTAGCTCAAATCGAAGCCCTCGATGAGTACTACAAGCCTATGTAATTGGATCTAGAAGACCTTCAAACCCCTGTGATGACTGAATTAGGGTTTACTATTTCTACAAAAATCCTAAATTCTACCCTAAAGAGATATCGAAATGCGGAGGTTAAGGGCTCGTTGGGTAGCTCTAAGGAAGCACTAAGAGCTCATATGGTCCCTTTTAATTCAGTCCAAAAGGGTTGGGACTGAATTAGGGTTTTTGTGAATCTGTAGATTCTTGCCAAAGTGACCCTTTTTGTGCCCAATTGATCCTTGTTTGCTCCCAAACCAATGTCAACACCTTCCGCACCTCATTGGCATCCCAAGGTCTGCAAATTATGCTCCACAAGCTTCAATTATCCATATATGACCAGAAATTTGAGAAAATTTTGACAGTCTCCTTTGTTTTAGGAGCTAAATCTCAATCTTTCTCAAGTAGCAATGCAAAAATCCATAATCCTCTTATCAATTCCCATCCATTACATAGCATGTGCCTCAACTTGCATCACCAAAAGGCATACAAATTCCTTGCAATACCAAGCATTCACCATATGTTTCCCAGGGCATAATGCAAGATCAATTCCCATGAGATGTCCATATTAAGGCGCCATTGCCATGTACATAAACCAAGAGGATCGTCGGTGTAGTGCGTTGAAGCTTGCCGATCTCCCGGCGAAGCTCTTCTCACCCCCGTACCTAGTTTGAACCAAGGCACGGGTTGAGGCCAAGTCTTCACCTCCACACTTAATCCTCCACCGTACCGCTTTACCACGGCACTCACGGTACGATGGATTCAAGCCATGCTCCTCCCCCGGGCCTCTCCGCCAACACCTGGGGTACCCTCACCAACATATCTAGTTTCTGGAAATTGAAGTGAGTGCAAACGAGGTGCATATAGCTTGAATCTGAAAATGAGGTGGATCACTTACAAGGATGTGGCATGACTCATGCCCATTACAATATACTCATAAACCATTATGCATGAACTCATGCTTATCCACATAGCTCCAAATGTCCACCATTCATCCAAAGATCCAACATCAATCAATAAGCACAAGTGAGGTAATACCATATACCAATGACATCAATATCCAATTGGTATCACTTCCATAAGCACTTCCATAAGCATTGCTTATGAGTAATTGGCATCAAATGGCATTCAAGGGCATCAACTTGCATTTGAATGTAGCATTACCAATTGATTCCAATCACACATCAAGCTCTTCCAATGCTCAATAGCATCATACCAATGCATAAAAGCATCATGTCCATAGCAAAAAACCTTCTCATTATTACCCAACATCCACTCCATGCATGTGGCTCAATCAATGCATCTAAGCATATGCATTCCTTCATCCATTTATGCATGGATTCATCAAAGAATCTTGCATTTGTCTCACAAATGGCCACATGACATCCAAATGGGTGTGATTAAAGAAAGATGTGAGTAATAAGAGCATGTAATCACTTTCCAATGGATCATGAGTTATGTAGGAATGTTAAAATGCTGTAAATTAGGGTTTCCTTTCATGAATAACCCCAATTTGTCCATAGCATGAGGATTAATCACCAATGCTTGAGAAAATAGCCATAGCAACTCACCAATGGTATTCCAAAAGCTTCAATGGTTGGATTGTTGCTTGATAGAGCTTCCAATGGAACCAAATCTTGAAGATTTTTGCAATTTCTGAGGGCTGCTCAAACCTCCTCTTCTCCCTCTCCAATAGCAATGAAGAACTCCCCAAAATCCACAAGAAAGATGCCAAACATCTTAGCTAACAACCACATGGTATGGAAGGCAATGAAATGGAGCCTAATCTTGTGATTTTTGGCTGTGAGGATGAACGGCGCTCAACGCCTAGCTTCATGAGTGAAAAAGCACAAAATCATCTCCAAGTTTGGCCCTCATTAGCAATAGAATGTATTTGCAGCCATTTACAGTGAGTGGAGATGGATAATGGTGAGCTATGTGAGAGAGATTAGGGTTTGGAGCAAAGGGAAAGAAAAGGGAAAGAAATTTTCAGAAATTTTCAGAAAATTGCATGTAAATTGGTACTCTATGTGTTCCTCTCCTCAAGATCAACAAAAGCCCTAGCAAATGGAAGGGGGGAAAGATGAGAAGTAATGGCTATGGAAAGCTTGGAAAAGAAGCACAAAAAGATAAACATGATTAACAGAGAGATTAAGAGGTGATTAATTCAAAATTTTCTCACTTTTTGTATCCCGCCCCAAATATTTGGTGCCAGGTACCCAAATTACGTCCAATTGAGCTAAATCTCCATGAAATCACATGAAATGCCCTCCCCTCCACTAATCTCCAAAGATTAAGTAGAAATTAAGCAAGATTAAGCCAAAACTCCAAGAAATCCAAGAGAAAATTCAAAAAATTATCAAGAAAATGACTAATCTCATGCCCAAAACCTTGATAATGGATCAAAATCAAGGCTCTGATACCAAATGAAATGGATCTAGAGAAAAATATGGAATCAAACACATCAAAGCAAGAATCTAGCATCCATTAATCATGAGATTAGTGATCCAATGGCTCATCACATGAATATACAAAAGAGAGAGAAAATCTATAAGTGCATGACCATTTTAATAATTTTCACTTTCATAGCACCCATCCCCACCTCTTTTATGCTAATGTTGGTTACCAGAGATAACTCCATTTAATTACTTCCAAGATGGGAGGGAGTAGGTCCTGCACTATATGTGTCGAATTAATTTTTGGTTCCCATGACTTTAAGCAAGTTATGATGGTTGATCCTAGAGATCTAGTTATGTTTACATCAAGTTTAGGATAGAGGGTAGACTTCTAGGTGGGATGGTTCTATTAGGCTTAGAAAGCCCAGCTAACCTTGATATACTTTGCCTTGGGTGAGGCCTCTTATTCTTTCTCCTTGCCTTGGGTGAGGCCTCTTATTCTTTCTCCTTGCCTTCTTTTTCATTGTTGTACCTCCAGTATAAATGTTGTACTTGGTCTTTGTTTTCAATCCAGTGAAGCTTCGCATACACCCCTTGGTTGGCTCAGCCTTTATTTAGTCATTAGTCATTGTTAATGAAAGCATATAGAACCTCTTGATGGAAGAAAGACTTGAGAAGGTCTTACGAGAATGAGAAGAAGTCCCATGTTAGTGTCTACTCCCTTGACAAATGCTTTTGATTAGCGCTAAACATAAAGATTAATCAATGAATGCCAAGCACACTCCCAAAAGCAAAAAAATAGAGAATAGTCTGATTTGGAGTGGGTATTTGGAGCAACAAATCAAATGGCTTTTACAATGTGAGGTGATAGAAAGTTGTAGAAGATCCCCAATGGTATGAATAAACCCTCAATGGCTCCAAAGAATTGAGATTAATGTTAATTAATCACTAATTAGTGAAGGTAATTTTTTGTTTACACTATAGGGATGGGTCAACTTGGAGAGTGAAATTAAAGCACCAAATGATAAGGCTTTTGCAAAATGAGCATTAACCAAGTAATAGAAAAACAACCATTAATGAAATTTAAGCTCATAAACATAAAATTAATCACTCTTAATTAAGATTAATTAAGATTAATCTAAATAGACATCCTTTATGAATGCTATAGGCTTGCACTAGTTGTTACTACAAGCCACCATAGTAACAAACTGGGCCACCATCATGTTAGGCATGCTTGAAAACCCTTAGGGCTAAAAGGAATTAGCCAATTTTGAAGGATAGAACTCGAGATCTATTTTTTCCTTAGAAAAGAATGCACCATTCTAAACGCATTCTGCCGGTGATGGAGACGTTGATCGACGAAATGCTTTGAGCTACAGTAAGTGCCTTGAGTGAGCTTCCTTTTGATATAAAAAGCTTGGCAAATGGTGTTCTATGGAGTGAGAAACCAAAAGCTCCAGTGACTGTGGGTTTTTAGGTAAAGAGAAAGAAAAGCTTAATTAGGGCTTAACTAATGATTATCAAAAAGATATTGATTAAGGAGATTATTTAGTGATGAGGGAAGACTAGTATATAGCTTTGATACCATTGTCAAAAGGATATGGATTAAGGAGATTATTTGGTGATGAGAGAAGACTAGTATGTAGCTCTAATATACCACGTTAGTTTTCACGGTGGATTAAACATGATAATTGAACTAATGGTGAAGGTAACATTAGCACACCAATGTTGAATAACGTAATCACACAATGATTAGTATAAGCAAGGCATAACAATGAGAATAAGAGAGTGTACTTCCATTAGATGAGTGCCTCATTATATAGGTTGAGTACAAGAGTGATTAGGTTAAGCTAATCAAGCTCTGCTAATACAGCTCCATGATTCTCTTCTTGGCAATCACAGGATGATTAACCATGCAGCTATGGAGGATGGAATACCTCCATGGTTGTGGACTGAGAAGAAGATAGAGAAGAGGAAGCAAGAGCACATAAGAGAGAGCAAGGTGATTGTATTATGAATAAGATGAGATGAAGCACCAAGTATTATACCCTTTTATAGGCATCAAACCCTATCTTTTGACTCTAACCTAGAGTGTTCACACCAAGTTGGCTATAGACCTAATGACCGGATGCCCATATCTCTAATATTACATGGTATTTTGGTGTATTTCTAATACCCTCCCTCAATAAAATATCCATGGCTACTATGATGCCAATGCTAGCTCTAGTTACTATTTATAACTATGTTTAGGTCTTACTCATGGTGGTTTACAATGCTAGTCAATGGCTAGTCAATGATGACAGATGCTAGACACTTAGGATAGTAGGGTGACCATAGGTGGGTTGCCACCTATGCCTTTTATAATATCAAGGCTATATAAAAAGTCCAAAAGATTCAGATTTTGGGGGATGACCCAAGCAAAGAATCCTCGACTCAACATAAAATAGATTTTTGAAATAAAGGGAGAATCCCCTCCAATATGTTAATGAAGATCTTCTTGATGTAGCTCTCGTAATGTCGATGTAGCTCTCTTGATCTTCTTCATGTCGATATAGATCTTGATGTTGATGTAGCCCTTGGTCTTCTTCATCCTCGATTTCATTATGTAATAAAATCCATGTAGTCAAAGATTGATCATATTCTCAATGTGTTCGTGAAGCGTGACATGATGATGATGCATATCTCTTTCAAATGATAATGAGTTGAATCTACTTAAGGGGGTCTTAGCCTTATCAATGCCTAGTGCCTTGCCCTTGTACAATTGATTTATGAGCATGATGGATGAGGTACATGAGGCATATAAGCACATAAATCCCATTGTCCCAAACAATGTAATATAAATTTATACCCAATCTTGGATTAACAAATCTGATTTGATGCTTTACAAAGGTTTAGCAACACTTAAATGTGAGATATGAACCACTAATGGTCTTAAAAACCTTGGATGATTAGCACTAATCAAAGTATTAGTAGTGAAAATAATTTTTTGTATTTGAGCAAAAAATACCCTTATTTGGAGAGCACTGCCAGAGGGGCAAATCAAGGGGCTTTCTCAATACAAAGCTTTGGAAAGCAATAGCAAGTTCTTTGCTTGAATCTCCTCCATATCTAATTATTTTGCTTCAACATTTGGGTTGTGCATAGTTTGTTGACCCAATAAATGATCCCCAAGAGAAATTAGAATATCATTACTTGTAGTTTTCAATTTTTGTTGAATAAGTTGCATTTTTGGGTGTTTTTTGATATGCTTCTTCAGGTGCTCTTATGGACCAAATGAGCTTAAACTTTATGTGCTTGTTACTCTTATCATGTGGTACCTATAGGTAAGAGGTCTTGGGCCAATCCAAAGAGAAGACGACGAATTTGTGAAAAGACTCCAGATTTATTACATTAACTGTGGTGGCGTTAGATTCATAGGGTTTAGGTCGAATTGGAGTGAGTGCTTTGAGATGTAGCTTAGCAATGGTGTTGGCTTTGAGATCCTGAGAGGGTTTGGCAAGCTATTATGTGTGGAGGGAGAACAAATAAAAAAAACCAGCAAGGGGGTAGAACTACATTTTTGCAAGGAAGAGGAAAAATGGCAAAAAATGATCACCTACTAATCATGATTAGTTCAAATGATAAGATGAAGCTAATCATGCTAAAAGAGAGTAGATGAGCAGAGATAAGCATAAACACTGAGAAGCATGGCTTTGATACCATGTTGGCCAATCACAGGATGATTAACCATGGAGCTATGGAAGATGAAATCTCTCCATGGTTGTGGAGTGAGACGAAGATAGAGAAGAGGAAGCTCTTGAGCACACAAGAGAGAGCAAGTTGGGAATAACACAAGGTGATTGTATTATGAATGAGATGTGATGAAGCACTAAGTACAATACCCTTTTATAGGAATCAAACCCTATCTTTTGACTCTATGTAAGAGGTTGTTCACACCTAGAGTGTTCATACCAAGTTGGCTATAGACCTAATGACTGGATGCCCATATCCCTAATATCACATGGTATTTTTGTGTATTTCTAACATCTCTCGATAATTCTCTCCATGATTATAGCCTCCATATTCTCCTCCACTATTCTAGGTGCAAAAGTGAACATAGGTGGCCACATTGAATGCTGTCTAGCTCTTCTACAACTCTGGATTCTTCCATGTTTACTGGCATCTTGAGATCTTTACTACAAGGTGATTAGACGACTTTATAACCTTAGAACCTTATGCCCTTAGCCCCATGATATTTCTGTGTTTATTTCAACATTGTTAATATTCTCCACTCATTCTCCATTCATGTAGGTTCACACATTCATGGTTTCGAGGATGGAACCTCATGGGTGGGGATGGTTTGTAACAAAGTGGAAGAGTCTCATGTCTATTTGGGCCCATGACCAAGAATAAGTTTATGTAAAAGGGGTCAGGGCTAGGGGATAGGATGGCCATGCACATAGACACTTTTAAGTGTCTATGTGTATGAAAAGGGCAGTCATATATATATATATATATATATATATATATATATATATATATATATATATATATATATATATATATATATATATATATAAGTGAAAAAGGGAAATAAAGATATAACTAATCACTAACTAATCCTAGCTATGGTAGCTTCTCCCCTTTGAGAAATGGCCATGCACATAGACACTTTTAAGTGTAGTGTGAGGAGGGCAGTCATGTATATATATATAAGTGAAAAAGGGAAATAAAGATATAGCTAATCACTTGCTAATAGCTTACTAATCCTAGCTATTGTAGCTTCTCCCCTTTGAGAAGATGACTGACCTCCTCCATGAGTGCTACCATGCAAACTCTGGTTCATGAGTGTTCTCTCCTTTTATGTGTGTGTGTGTGTGTGTGTGTGTGTGTGTGTGTGTGTGAGAGAGAGAGAGAGAGAGAGAGAGAGAGAGAGAGAGAGAGAGAGAGAGAGAGAGAGAGAGAGAGAGAGAGAGAGAGAGAGAGAGAGAGAGAGTATGTCATGCGTTTGCATTAGTGCATGCGCGAGTGTATACATGTGTGTGTGTGAGAGAGAGAAAGAGAGTTCCAATATTTGAGAGAGAGAGAGAGAGGGTGCATGTGCATGTGTGTGTGTAAGTGTGTTTGAGAGAGAGAGAGAGAGAGAGAGAGAGAGAGAGAGAGAGAGAGAGAGAGAGAGAGAGAGAGAGAGAGAGAGAGAGAGAGAGAGAGAATAAAAGTAGATTTTAATAAAACATAAACATAAATATAATATATATACGTATGCGTGTGTGCGTATTTTTATTACATTTAAACATACACTTATATATGTTATGTGTGTGTGTGTGTGTGCGTGTGTATAATATATCTATCTACAATATTTATTATGTGTAAGTTCTTAGAAGGGGAGGGGACACATGGCAGTTGGAAGAGGGCCAACAGAAAGAGAGAAGGGGGTGGGATGGGGGAGGGGAGGAGGCCCATGTAGGAGGCCCATGTTGGAGAAATGTAAAGAGAGAGAGAGAGAGAGAGAGAGGAGTGTAGGGATATGCTGAGAGAAAATAAATTAAATAAATAACATAATATAAAAATATAAAGATATTTTTAAATAAGTATATATATATATATATATATATATTCAATCTATATTAATATATTATAATATAATTATATATATATATAATTATATTATAATATATTAATATAGATTGAATATATATATATATATATACTTATTTAAAAATATAAAGATATTTTTAAATAAGTATATATATATATATATATATTCAATCTATATTAATATATTATAATATAATTATAATTATATATATATATATACATACATACATAAGTATAAATAAGATAAATATATATAGTAAATATATCACAACATATTATAAATATGGTAATTAAATATAACTATATATAATTTATATAATAAAATACATAATTTAAATATATAACTAATAAATAAAAATATATAATATATAATATAATAATATAATCCAAGACTTAAAAGCAAGCTATTATATCATTCTAATTCACCTAGGCTAGTATAAACATCACTCCAATGCTAGTAACCTTAACTTAGACATCTGTGGTGTGTCTTTCATAGACAAGCGATGATCACCATGTAACATATTACTACATTACACGGCTTTTCAGTGGAAATCGACATTCCTGACACCAGTGGGAAAATAGGTAGAAAGTGAAAAGGTGTGGCCCGGCATCGACACCATAGAGGTCTCCAACAACGGTTAACACAAAGTTTAGTTTGCGGGCTTGTTGTTTGTCTAGTGGGAAAGTCGTGGTCTAGTGGTCATCTCACCTTTAATCCCCTTGGGACATGCACCATTTTTATGCCTTGGGAGTTTTTATGATGATTGTGGCTCTTACCCTTGCATGAAGAGTACTCCTTTTGGAGTATATCCACACATCCTCATAAGTTGGCTATCGTCATGAGATATATTATATATACTATTTTAATAATGCATTGCATAATATCACATATTTTGCGAGTTATATACTGTGTTAAAAGTATAAATTCTATAGTACATATAATTATTATATATATATATATATATAATTTAATAATTTTATTTGTGTTTATAATAAATGATATAATAATAATTATTTTGGTAGTATACTAATATTAAATAATATTATTATAATATTTATGATTTCTACTATATATTTTTTATAATATATTAATGTAATATATACTTTTTACATTATAAATATACTATTTTTTTTCATATAAGGATTTTTATACCATATCTTCAAAGCTTTTTGGAAAGCACAACCATCCATTGGTTGTGCTGATGGTTGTTTCCAAGAAACAAGGGAAATTACACACTTAGCAATGTTTTTAGTACTAAATGGAATCTTGAAACAAAACTTGTATTAAAACAACATTTGTAGAGGTGAAAGTAGGAAAGATTGACCTACTCTACAAAACAAAGGCAAAGTTTATTCAAGGGCTTCATCCCAAAAGCTTGGAAAAAAATAAAGCTATGTATTTTTCCTGCTTACAAATTTTGTAAAATCATCTTAAAGGATGATGTGCAAACCTATGCTTGATCAAAATATCTCATCAACTTGAAGGACAATATGAGTAGAAATGTTTGATCAAAATCTATCTTGCTTCTGTGCTTTATACATGTCACGTTTTTTGATATCATATTGAATGAGCGATGTGAATATATGTGTTTGATCAAGATCTCTTCCTTTTTTGGTTTTTGACATGTCTATTATGATTCTAATGAAACAATATGCTTTTTAGTGTTCACTGAACCTTGAATAGTATAGATTGTGTAAGCAGTGAGCTCATTGTTTGATAGCAGTAAATGATACATGTTCCCAAATCATTCTGAACAACCCTATGACGAGAACGTCACAATAATCAACTAGAAATGTGTGTGCCTAGAAGAAGATTTGTCTTTTGGTGTTTGAGTCATAAACTTGGCAATCATACTTATTTGTTTTGGAGAGCTTGAAAAACAATTAAAGCCATGCACTTTTCCTTTCTTTAGATTTGACCTCATTTTTAAAATTTGAAGCATGCACTCAATAACGCCAGTAAACTACATACATCCCAAACAACCTATATAATGAAGTCATGGCAATCATCTGGAAATATGAGAACCTAGAAAACATTTGGGCCTTGTTTGAAAATTTTGGTCCAATAGCCACAATTCTAGGGATCCTAAGTTTTGGCTCAAGGGCTAGATCTAGATGCACCAAAATATAACTAGGTACTTGATGCATAAATTTGGCCACCATATTTACTTATGTACATAACAACAAGAACTTGAAAACAAATAAATCCATGTACTTCTCCTTTTGATAGCCTTGGAAATTCATCTTGCAAGATAATATAGATTATTTATGTGATCAAGCTCTCACCTATTCTTTTCATTTGTACAATTCTCCATTTTATAATATTGTCTTAATATGTTTTTCATTCTTCAAGTCAAAACAATTGTTAGAACCACACACATATCGAGCTCATTCTTGTGATTTGAGACCTGTGTCACAAAAGTCAAAAATATGAATCTCCCAAATTATCTAATAATGTGTTTAAAAGCCTTAGGGTTGCATTGGCTTCTATACTAAGTCACAGTGTTCACACTTTGGCCCCCCAAGGCTTCAAAATAAGCTACCACGTCATTCTAACCCTCCTGGTTAGTGCAAACACTACTCTAAAGGTAGCAACCTAAACTCAAAGATCCCATGGTGTACCACTTATACACAAGTGGCAATCACACATGCAAAATATACCATTACAATTGTAAATGGTCAGCATTCCAATGCTTGTGGTCAAATAGGTGGAAAGCGAAATGGTGTGGCTGACATCAACATGAAAGAGGTCTGCGATAGTGGTTAAGAAGCTTGAAGGGTGTCTGCCCCTGAGCTACATTGTATGCAATTTTGTAGGTCCATATTGTTGCTTGAAGGTTTTGATTCCACTCATGTTTTGAACCTTATAAAATTCTATTTAAGCAATCAAAATCTTAATGGTGCTCTATGCTTGACCATTGGATTGTGGTTAATAGAAAGTAAACTTCTTGTGAAAGACTATGCACTCCTCCAATATTTTTTGAATTTTCTCATTTATTAAATGAGATCCCCTATCACTCACTACTTCATAGTTGAACCTTGTAATGCTATTCTCCTTGATCAATTTTGTTGTTGTTGCCCTACAATTTGTACTTTTAATTACCTTAGTTATAGCCCACTTGGTGCAATAATTAGTTTCAACACTTATGTATAGAGCTTGTGTCCCCTTGGTTGCCAGAATTATCAGCCCAACATAATCTAGACCCCACTTCTCAAATATTTTGATTGCCATCACTAGTCACTATGGATTGGCACTAATCAGAGTGCTTGACCACATTTCTTACATCCTAAATAGGCTACCCGTATGACCTTCCTTGTCATACTGTTAGATACAAAACGTTTGCCCACTATGCTTTCATGTGCCTCTTGCAATATTTCATAGTACTTGACTTCTCACAAGGACACCTGCAAAGTACAACATCAACTCTCCTTCTATAGAGTTCTCTTGCCCACAAGTTGATATGGCTCTAGCATCCAAATTATTTGTGTAGCTTTGGGTTGTTCTAGGTCAGTCTATCCTATATCTTTACTGAGATACTCCACTACTTCCATGCTCCATTTTGGGATTAAATTAGTTCAAAATTAAGGAGCGTCTAGTAGTTCATCTTTTATTCTTATAAATGGTTTTCCAATTGGTATCAAGATATGATCTACCATACCATACTTCTTGCCTTGCCTAGTGAAGTCAAACTCTAGTAAGACTAGTAGCCATTGCCTTTTGGCTTGTTTACCAAATATAACAGTACTTGACCACCTACAAAAACACAAGCTTGTTTGCCACCAGAACATAGGGCAGAAAGCTTCTTTACTACATTAACCAGGGCTAATCCTTTCCTCTTTGTAGTAGTACAATTCATCTCAGCATTATTTGGTTGTCTACTAGCAAAATTGACAGGGCAAGTCATCTTATGCTCAGCAAAGATACACCCAATTGCATGATTGGGCATATCAATGTGCACATGAAATAACAGTTCCCAATTTGGTGTTTGAAGGATCGGTGTCAATGTTAGCACATTCTTAAGTAGCTCCTAAGATTTTTGGCACTCTTCCACTAAAAAAAATTTGTAACTTGTATAAGGATTGTGCAATATCTTCCTTTCCTCAAAAAACCATGAGTAGCTTGTATAAGGGTCAAAAAGTAAATTAAATTTTTAGTAATAGCCCCATCCTCATCTAGATAGATAACATATGGGGATGATCCTTTTATAAAGTGATGAGCAAGACAAGCAATGGAAAAAAAGAAGAGACATTTACACTCCAATATCCAAAAAATCACCTTTTATTTCCACTTGAAAATAGGATGAAAGAGGACACCTATAAAATTACTCAAAGATTGAATCCATTACGACATTTACTAGATATGCTTGCAATAAAATTTTCTATTGAAGCATGATCAACCACAAACGATACATCATAAAATACCCAAAAAAAGACTACAAAGGAGTAGATAAATACAACAAAATATGTTGAATGTTGATCATGGACAGTGCCAAGACATAGCTAATATGAATGTACAAAGTCCTAAAAAGTAGCACTAAACAATTTCAAAATACTAGCTATAGGGCTTGACATAGCTCCCTTTTAGTAAAGAATAAACTTTTGATAATCCACATCTAAGCCCAGCTCATGCATGTATATATACAAAAATGTGTTTGCAAGGCATGTATTGTTTGCCTTCACACGAACTCTCTTCTGGAAGTCCTCACATGTACATGATGGAAAAGTTGACACAACCACACTAAGTAATTTTGTTCACTTTGTGTGCTTCTTGTGGCTATTAAATTGTAATCCACATGCTCATTTTCAACAACAATTGTATGCCTATGAATAGTGCAAATCAAGTCTTTAACCCTATTGATTTTTTCTTGCATCTTTGTTCACCACCCTAGTCACTAGCTTTCCATTGCGATGCATTGAATGCACATTTGCATTGCTAATTGTATTAAGAAGAGTTTGTTTTGTTTGTTGTTGAGCCTCTCCACTAGCATTTGGCAAATCAAAAAACAAAATCTAATGAGGTTCCCACTGTAACTAGCCACACTGAAGGTCTATTTGCCGGTTTTTCAAGTACATTGTGCGATGGCTCCCAAGTATGGTCAACATTGTTTCCACAAAACCATATGAACTATTTCTTAGAGATAGAGGGGATCTCAATGAGTCCCTCAAAACATGGGTCTATGACAAGCTTGACAAATACACGAGTGTGGTGTATCACTCACCTCATGACTATACTCGAGTTATGGTTCTCGTAGAGCCACGTCATTGGAAGAAGCACTCATGAGCTCCACTTGCTTGTCATGCCACACACACAAGTCATGGCTCGAATCGTTCACACACACACTCGCTCAAGCACCATAACAAGCACACCAGGGCTCTAATCACGCACACAAGCAAAAGCTTTAGCAAGAGGGAGACAATGGAGAGCAAGAGAACACTTCATGTTATGCATATTAAGATAATATGAGAGATTAGGTTACATTTTGGCTTGCCCTCGTGTTCACACTTTAGGTGGCCAAGACTTAAAAATAAGATCACCAGGAATTCTAGCCCACCTAGGCTCATGTAAACCTAACTCCTTAGATCCCATGGTGCATCTTTTAAGAGACAAGCGACAATCACCATGCAAAATAATACAAAACATGGCTTTTAAGTGAAAATTGACATTCTCATTTTGCCAGTGGCCAAAATGGTAAAAAAGTGAAATACGATGGCTAGCACCAACGATTTGGAGGCCTTCAACAATAGTTAACAACCATTCAAGGTCGTGCAACACAAGTGCCAAGAGCTAAGCCTATCAAAAGCAACATCGTTATCCAATGAATCCAAACTCGCGAAGATCGTCAAGGAAGAAATCTAGAAATCATTGGATTGTGGATTTGTTTATCAAATCAAGCATACTAATTGGGTATCACTAATTGTGATAGTGCCAAAGAGGAATAGGAAATTTAGGATGTGTGTGGATTTGAAGAAAGTTAATGCCACCATTAGTAGGGATAACTATCCACTACCATACATGGAACATGTATCAGAAAGGGTGGTTGGAAAGAAAGCATTGAGCTTCCTAGATGGTTATTCAGGGCTATAATCAGGTGGAGGTAGTACCAGAGGTCCTCAGCACAAAACAACCTTTGCCAATTGAAGAAGAGTTGTATGCCTATCGAGTCATCCATTTGGGCTCACTAATGCCCTAGCCACATTCCAAAGGTTAATGTGCACACCTTTCAAGGAATATATCTATGGGAATTCTTGGAGGTATTTATTGATGACCTCTGTGTACAGACCGAAAGGAATTTATAAGCACTAAAGAAGGCATTGCAGAGATGCACGTTGTACCATATATCACTCAACTGAGACAAGTGTCAGTTTTGGGTTCAAGCACGGGGTGATACTAGATCACATTGTCTTAAAAAATGGCATATCCAAAGATGATTCTAAAGTCAGGCTAATATTAGAGCTCCCACCTCCTACAAACTACAAAGGTGTGTAGATATTTATGAACCATGTGGGTTACTATCAACGATTCATACTATTTTTTGCCAAGATAGAAAGGCCTTTCAACACCCATACTCAGAGCACCTAATTGGAAATTGGTATTTCATGTCCATATTAATGCATCCACCTTTGTTATTAGGTGTGCATTAGCTCAACCAAGGGAGCACAAGATGGATTACCCTATAAGTTTTGCAAGCAGGCAACTTTGTGAAGCTAAGAAGAACTATATCCCAACAAAAAGGGAGGACCTAGCTATGGTATATGCGATGAAGAAGTTTTGTCATTACCTTTTGGTGAACAAGTTTGTATTTTTTTTAATCACCAAGCTCTTCTCTATCTAGTCAATAAACCTTGTAGAATGGGTAGGATTAGTAAATGGCTGTTGATTCTACTAGAATCTAATTTCACCATTGGGGTTAGGCAAGGAAAGTAGCATGTAATGGCAGATCTTATGTCCAGAATACCTAATGGGGACCCGCCTACTACAGGTGTAGATTATGATCTAACTAATGTATCATTATTTCAGATAGAGTATGTGTCAATCTGGAGAGAGGGAATCATGGAAAATCTGACTATGGGTCAACCTAAACTAGACCAATCCAAAGCCCAAGCTATGCATATGATTTGATTGTTGGCACCATATCCATTAATGGCACCATATCAGTTAATAGCAGGGCAATTGTACAAACAAGGAGTAGATGATGTTCTTTGTAGATGGCCTTGTGAGAGGATGGATATTTGGAAATATTTTTGAAAGCAATGTTGGAATTGCAAGAGGGCACTTTGCGGGAGATGTAATGGCTCAGAATGTCATGCAAGATGGTTATTGGTGGGCCAATACTATTCAAGGATGCTGCTATTATGGTAAAGCATGTCAAAGGGCAAAAAAGCCGCAACAAGCAGATAGAAATCCCTTATGGCATGTTATTGCCATGCAACCTTTTGAGAAATGGGGACTGGAGTTTGTAGGACCAATTAGTCTAGTGGCTAAGGGAATGCAAGCCAGATATATAAAAGTGGGAACTGATTATTTCACAAAGTGGGCAAAAGCAAAGGCAGTAAGAACTGAAGGTGCAGGGTCTAGCGCCAAATTCATCTATGATAATATCATCACAAGATTGAGCTATCCTTATGAAATTGTGCACTTTATTAACAAAACTATTAGGACTTTATTGGCTGATTTTTTGTTCATTCATAAAAGAAATCAACTCCCTATTACCCTCAGGCTAATGGGCAAGCTGAGAGCACCAATAAAACTTTAGTAGCAAATTTAACAAAGACAAGTGTCTGACTCTGTGAGTGATTAGAGACATAAACTCCAGTGGGTATATAAAACATCATACAAAGTTGTAGTTGGTCAAACCCCATTCAAACTAGTCTTGCCTTCAAGGTTGGGAATCGTAAATTCCATAGGCATTTCATTGCCTATGGAATTTATATCTGGAGCAATTTAATGAGATGAGGCTGATGGGCCTACAACGGATGATCACAAAGAAGAGGCGCCGAAAGAATTGGTTTGACAAGCAGCTGAAGTTGAAAGAGGCGCAAAAGGCTAATATGGCACTAATATATGACGCAAAGAACTGAAAATGGGAGCTCCAGTTCAGCACCATTGGTCCTTTTAGAATTGCTAATATATTATAATCTTCATAAGGTTTTGTGAGGCTAGAGACATTGGCTGGTATAGAAGCTCAGTGCAAAAACATGGGAAGCTTTGGAAGTGGAACGAGAGAAAGATGAAGCTCAGGCAGCCCTAGAAGAAGTGAAAAAACAGGCTCGCCGAGAAGGGAAGCTGAGGAGAGCAAGATTGGCTACTAGCATTAATGTAATGGACCTAGCACATGGTCAAGAAACAGCTACAGCGGCAAGACCTACTTCACCCAGTCTCTTGGATATTTATTATTGCACAAGCATAGAGGATGGTGAAGACATATCACCATTGAGGGTTCACCTTGACTTAATGGGTGATAGAAACCGTGTAACTTTGATGCAGTTTTTAACTTAATGGTTGATAGAACCACCAACACTAGCAGAAGCCTCGACCACTGAAGATGTCTGTAGTCATCAAGGAGAAGATCAAGAGCTAGGCTAGTGAGAATTCAACAAGTTATTCCAGAGGTTCATGCTCTCACCCCATAGACTAGGGCACAGTTGGCATATAGAGTCGGAGCGTGGTTTGCTGATTGGTGGGCTTTTGGCTACCGTGAAACTACTTAGAACAGAAGAGAGCAAGGAAGACCCATTACAAAGTCAAAATTTGGCCATACAAGTGAAGAACACACTCAAAAAGTAGTTCACATAGTGCTCATTCTAAACAAGAGTTTTAGAGCGAGCCAGACAATAATAACATGAAGTATTAAGGTGAGATGAATGGAGGAAGGGAACGGATAACGGGGTCGGTTAATGTACGACAATTCCTTGCTAGGGTTTTCCATTCTCCCTCTCAGCTCCCATCCAAGTGCTATCCATGATCCTCTAACTGACTCGAAGCAAGGGCCTCTCCCATGTCGTCCTGATGGCCACTAGGCTAGAGGGACCCTAGTTGAACCAGGCGGGTCCTTCTAGATTGCTCTGTGGCTCTCAGCCGGTCTCTCAACCAGTCGCTGTCGAATTAAACCGACATGAAGGAGTTCACTACAATCATCTCATTAGCCAACATGGCTCGAGAACGGAATGGGACGCCTCCAACCAGACATTGCCCTCAGGATACGCCACCTCCTCACCTAGCACCACTCATGAAAGAGAGAGGGGGTCCTCAGGATTCCTCTTCCCGCATGTGAACCATGCGGACATCATGCAGACTGGTCCTTTTTTTGGTAGCAACCCGGTTCTACCCACCCACTTAACACAACTACTAGCAATTCACGAAAACAATCTTTTTTTGCCTTCACCCGCCCTACCTACCGGTCCCCTTCTCTCCCCTATTCCGTCTGAGGAGCTACTCAAAGATGGAGCATTCAGAAGAACCCCACCAGAGCTACAAAAAGAAGAAGACCACGGAAAGCTGCCGGTTTTTTTATCTGACGGAGAAGGAGATGCTCCAACTAAAGGCTGCCCTTGCAAAGAAACCGGGAGGAGCTAGCATCGACATCGACCCCAACATAACCTCCGAAAGCGATGGACCTTGTGGAAGTGAAACTACAACAGACGAAAACGATAAGGTTTCGGTCACGCTTCCTGTTAATCTAGTTCAAGAATGGCTGAAAACTTACCAATCTAGAGCTCTGATTGGTCTATGCTACAGACCAAGGCCACCAGCAAAAACCCTAAAATCATGGATCAGGAAAAATTGGTCCTCTCGTGGCTTGGTAGTCAAACATACCCAGTATTTACCTAATAATTATTTTTGCTTTCTGTTTAGATAAGAATTTATGGCTCTTCATGCTTTGGGTGCAGGATAGTGGGTCCTCATAAACTCCCCCATGTCTCTCTTCCCGTGGTGGATACCCGATTTCTCTCTGATAGGCCCCAAACCCTCCCAGTGTCCTGTTTCGATAGAACTTCCCAATCTTCTGTTGCATCTACATCCACTCATTAAGCTGCTGCTAGAACATATAGGAAGGCTTTTGGGAGTAAGGGCAAACTCAGAGCTTAACCCCAGGTGGCACCCTCAAGCTCTGATGAGATTGATTTAAGGAACTCCCATCCTCCCTATCTATAAATGTAGGATCAGACATTGTCTTAGAACAACCACTGATTTTCAACAATGTACCCAACACTGTGGCTCAAAGGAACACTTCATTAGGAACTTCCCCATCAAGTTTCCCCCACCATCTCCAGGCCCCGTTCAATAGCCAACTCCAGAAGAGGATAGCCAAGGCTTTCAATAGGTAGGTAGAAGGGGAAAGGTAGTAAATTGTAATCAGCCCCCCAAGAATCCCCCTAGAAGATTCAACCCCAATAGATTCTCTCCTTTTCTAGTAGTTTTAATAGACCCCTCCCAAGACACAAAGGACTCATCAAGTGAAGATGAGGATAAAGAAGTCCCAGGCACATAGCTTCAGGACAGTGATCTGGAAAAGAAAGTAGAAGACATGGACTTCCAGGATGCGTCCAAAGTCAATCTAGACCTAGGCCCTTCTTAAGCAGAAGAAGAATCTCTCCCTTTAGAGAACAAGAAGTCCCCCTTCTTGTCAGTAGTAAAACAGGTCATGAGAAAAAACGAGAAGTCTACCAAATAGCTTCGAAAAGAAGGCAATCTTAGGTAGGAGGAATGGCTTCTCCAATCCCTTCAAAGAAGAGACCTCAAGAGTCTTCAACCCTCGCCCCCCCCTCCCCCCCCGAAAAAAATAAATAAATAAATAAATCAAAAGTTATGACTGAATTCAATATTTTATCCTATAATACTAAAGGATTAACTGATGGCAATAGAGCCAGGGTAATTAGGAATTGGTTAACCCAAATTAACCTTCAAGCTATCATAATCTGTTTCCAAGAAGTCAAAGCTGTAGGCCAATTGCTGAAAAAGAACCTGGAGTTAGTTTCCAACACAACATATTTGGTTTAGCTCTAACCATACCGAGGGGGGGAGGTGGTACTTCTATAGGGCTTCACAACTCATGGATGCCTTACTATATGAGTCATGCTCGAGTCATGAAATAGGCTCCCTCAATAGATGGATAGTTATTAATCTGCAAATACATGACTGTAAGTTGAAGGTGATTTTTGTATATGCCACGGGTCCGGCAAGCACCAAAGATGAGCTCTGGGAGTCTCTTATGCACTTTGTGGAGCCGATCATTTTTGTAGGGGACTTCAATATGGTGGAATCTCCACAAGATAGGTTATCGAAATCAGGGCAAACTATAAGAGTTGCAGAAAGGACAAGCTGGCTTGATCTCATGACATGGCATGCAACCATTACTTCACTTGGGGAAATGGGAGGCTCGGGAACCAACTGAGAAAGGCTCGCATAGATCGGTGCTACTCTTCAAAAGCCTTATGTAATAGCTTCCTGAACACCAAAGTGAAAGTTCAATATAGCATAGCCCTCTCAGACCACTATCCGATCCTCTGTCCTTTCTCACAAGGAACCCAAAAACTCAGGTCAGGATGGTTTCATACATACCCTAAGTTGTTCCAACTCCCAACTGTTAGGAGCAATCTGGAGTTAATATAGACAAAAAACTTCAGCTCCAATGCCTCTCCCTCTCAAGCCTGGAGCTAGGCAGTGAGAGATTCCCAAAAATTGCTTATTGATATTAAAAAGGAAGTTACCAAAATAAGGGCAAATAGGAGACATTAGAAATTCCAGGAGCTCCAGTCGCTGGAACAGAGAATAAACCAAGGTCAACTCTTCCTTCAAAACCATTTCAGTTAGAGATCAACTTAGAAAAGAGGATGAGATCTAGTGCCAGCAACTAAAATTGTTCTTTAGGGAATGGTGGCAAGGAAACTGGACAAACCCTCTAAAGAAATGTTCAATGTCTTGAAAAGGAAGGCAGTAGTAGACCATATCCTAATGCTCAAAAATAACAATGGCAACTGTGTTTAATCGATAGTAGCTGAAAACCTAGAAATAATCAAAGATCACTTCTCCAAGGTTTTTACTATCAAAAAATCCCCCTCAGAAGACTGATTTAAAGCCATGCAAACTAACTCAAAATGCAGGATAAAAATGGTCTCTAAGAGCATGGCTAGAACCTTGGAGTTTGACCTCTCAAGAGGAGAGGTCAAACTCTGTGGGTAGGTCATCGAAGCCATTATGGCTATGAAAAATGGTAAAAGTCCAGGGCTTGATGGCCTACCCACAGAGTTCTTCAAAGCTTTTAAACACTTACTTCTCTGCTCCTTGAGGTTTGGAAGGAATCCATTAGGTTGCTCAATCTCCATAAATGAAGGGGTCATCAAACTTATCCAGAAGAGAGGGGCTAAAGAAGATATAGCTAATTGGTGACCTATCACCATGCTCTCTACATCTTATAAAATATTTGCCAAAGTTGTAGCCAGACACTTATCAAGTCATCTGCAGGAATGGATAAGGCCTGAATAGAAAGGGTTTATCAAAGGCAGATTCATTTTGGATGCCATTATAGCTCTCAAGGAGGGAGTTGAATATGCCCAACAAACACAACAAGATTTTATCTTTTTCAAAATTGATTTTGACAAAGCCTATGATAGATTGGAATGGGATTTTGTTCTACAATCCATCAAAGACATGGGGTTGGGGCCCAACTTCATCAAAATGGTGCATGTTTTGTTTGATAATGCAAGGGCCAGGGTTATAGTGAATGGTACTTTAACAGAGTCCTTTGAGTTATGCAGATCCATTAGATAGGGCTACCCTCTTGCCCCACTGCTATTTGCTATAGCAGCTGTTGCTCTCGGGTGGTTGATTCAAAATGCAATAGAAGAAGAAAGGATGTAGGGCATTTCTATGCCGAATGGCAAGCAAACATGTCTTCAACAATTTGCTGATGATACGAATGGTCTCATACATAATGATGCAATCTCTATTGCTACATTTTGGAGATGTCTATAGGTTTTCTGCCTAGCCTCAAGATCAATTATTAACCATTCCAAAACGGATAAAAACGATGCTTGAAGAGCCTCCGCAGTGGCTAATGGACCAAGGCTGTATGGTTCTCTAGGAAGGACAAATATTCAAAATTTTGGGATCGCAATGGGATTTGGAGTGTCTATGCATCAAAGATGGACTTGGGTTCTTGACAAAATACAAAATAAATTCAGTAAATGGTCTGGCATGCAACATGATTTGGTTGGTAGAATGGTTGTCCTAAAACACATTTTATTCCCCATTGCCCTATACTTCTTGGCATGTTGGAAACAACTGGAGAAACTATGCTAGAATTTTTTATGGTCCTCCGGAAATGCAGAAGAAGTCAAATTCCCCAAAGTGGCTTGGAATGTATGTACACAACCGAAAAATTAGGGGGGTCTGGGCTGCCAAATATCACAGACATTGCTGACCGTATGGCAGCTAAGTGGATTGTTCAAAGTTTTTTCATGCTAGATGCTGATTGGGCAATTCTGTTATGCCGTAATCCCTAGGTGGAAAAAACTGCCTTTGATGACGCTCTTCTTTAATCCAATCACCATCAAAACTCATGGAAGTGCAATAGTAAAATCCATATGGCAAGCATGGAACAGATGCAAATTGGAAATTGTACTGCACAGAAATACATGAAAACATGCCCACATTGTACACTTGGACTCCATCTGGTTCTCTTCAACGCTCTTTGTGAACATTTCTGCAAAGCACTACAAACATGCCTTTAAGCTCCATAAAAAAGGCATATAGATATGGGAGGATATATGGAACAGATCTGAATGCAGATGGCTAACAGAACAAGAGCTAAAATCTCTCTTCAGAGTTTCACATGCACTCTCCTGATTCAGAGTAGAATGTAGTTGTGGTCGGATGATAGAAAGGCTCAGATCCAACTCAGGGGGGCCTTTTACCCACAAAACTTTTGCATGGAAGTCCAAATGTAACCTATTGCCAATCCCACGTCTTCCCCCCTGAGGACCACCTTTACATTGCAAGCTGAATAGAAGATGGAACATCCTCTGGGACAAGAAACAGTGGGGTTTCAAATTCAAAAATATGTGGTCTCCCTTCATCTTGCCAAAAAAATCATGCTTGCTTTGGCTAGTTGCCCATAAAGCCCTATGGACAAACTCAAGAGCCCAACATTTTGGGTATGGAAGTGGAGTATGCCCAAGATGTCATGCTGCACTAGAAACAATAGAGCATCTATTTTTTAGGTTGTGTCCATAACATAGAAGCTATTAAATTTCTGAACCAATGTGTAAGCCTTGTGTAGAACTGGCAACTATCATGGCAAGAAATCCTTTTGGGACAACAAATTAAATGCTCAGCTCCTCTTTGGAATGTGATTCGTGCTGAATATCTCTGGGCTATTTGGATTCATAGGAATAACTGTCTGTTTAAGAATGCACAGAGCAATTTGATGCACAGACTGAGATGTGAACTGCATGTGTAGATGAAGACGCTGCATAGAGCGAGTTTGAAGGCATGTGAAGCATAGCACACAAAAAATGCAACAAAAGAGACCCTGCAGATGACCAAGGCTAAAGAGGACTTCCAAGAGAAAATCAGGGAAATCCAATATGAAAGGAAATTTCAGGATGGTTTGGTGGTTGATGAAGAAGTCGAGCTCTTGATTAAAGATTTAGATTTGCAGAATTACATTTGCAGCCTTACTGAGATGAGGAATGTGTTAGCTTAAGTTAGAATTAAGCTTCTTCAAAGCTTGGATGTACTCCCTGACTAGACCTTTGGGTTTGACTTTATTTTTTGCTATCCTGCTGTGTTAATATATTTCTAGTTTCTCTTAAAAAAAACATGAAGTATTATTCTGAAAATAATATGATGTATTACCTTAGCCCCTATTATTATCATTAAGGAAAAAAACGGTGAGTCAAAACCAGATGGGGAAAAATAATACGACGTTTTATTAATAAGACAACATATTATTAATGAAATAAATAAATCCAACGTATTACTTTGGGCCATGAACAAATACGCGATTATCGGTGATTTTTTGCAATGTTTTGTAGCCCTCTATAAGGAAGGTCTTGGGAAAATTTTCTAGTAACCCTTAAGACCTTGGCATCCAAGCTATTCCTTGCCACCCTTGTGCACCTCCACTCTTGGCTTTGTGGTTTTGCAAAGCTTTCAAGCTCACCGCAACAAGCACCTGGAATATCTATCAACCTTGCAAAATGTGGAACTGAGGCCAATGGTGAATAGCATGCTATGGTTGGGCATCTTACTTCTATTTTGAAATAAAGAGCTCCTTGGACAGCAACAAAGAAAGAATACATTATCTAGAGTATCTCACAAAGTACTTGCTACATTGCTTGAGAGTAGAAGGTCATCAAGGGGACAACTACACTCTGCTGAATACTTGAATGTTTAGGCACCATTAAATGTAGATAATTGTCGCTTAAACTTGAGTCCGGTACTCTTAAGCGACTTACCAGAGTCACTAGCTCTGGCTCTTACTACTTCAGATGAGTTTCTTGGTCTGGCATCACAATGCACTTCCGTTGCTTCAGACACTCCACTGGTTTCAAAATTGTCAGTTAGAGGAGCTGAATGAACTTGGTCTTCTTCAATTATTGTTTTCTGCTACTTTCTCTGAGCTCGGTGCTCAGTTGTCTCAGCTTTGGTCTCTGAATTCATGCCAACTATCCTCCAAGATTAAGGATACAACAGGATCACCAAATGTAGAAGTGGGTTTAGTTGGAATTGGCCAGCTAATTGTGAGTACTCTGGTGAGCCAATTGCCAGCTAACCGGTTGCCATTCTGGGCGATCAAGCGAGATATGTGCTTAGCCTACCAATGCTAATCACTAGATTTCGATTGAGACTCTAGGCGAGTTTTAGTGCGAGACGGAGAGGAGGAGAGGGAGCTAGCCAGATATTCCTCCTACGAAGCTCTATGGATAGGAATTTGGCTTGTCATTTCATAGCCCTCCTACGAAGCAGTATGGACAGGGATTTGGCTTGCCAAGAAAATTTGGTGCATGACATATGTACACGTGAACGGCTAACAAAAGAGAAGCAAGAAAGAGATTTTGGAGTTTGGAAGATTTTGGGAGCTTTCCAATTTTGGCAAAGTTGCTTACTCTTTGTGGTGCCAGATCCCTTTTGGGTAGTCTCCAGATTTGGAAAGTTAGGTTTTCATTTTTGGCACAATTTCCCCTTTTTTTTTTCTTTTTGCAATTTTTCGTTTTAGTAAGTTTTGGATTTCAACTTAGGTACAATCTCTATTTTTGGTAACTTTCAGTTTTATAAGTGCAGATTTCCAATCTTGGGATAGTTTCTATTTAGTCAAGTCTCTCGTTTTAGTATGGTAGACTTTCTAGTTTTGGAATTGCTAAAGATTCACAAGAAAGAAAACTTTTAAGGTGAAAAGAGATACACAAGAAAGCATGAAAAAGTAGAGGTTCCCCTTTTTTTAAAGGCAAAAAGTAATGTAAATAGCAAAAAGAGGCTTTTGGCAAAATCCAAGGACAAGAATTAAATCATGTACTTTTCCTGCAACGCTATGGAGCCTATGAAAGGACACCCAAGGGGACACTTAAAGAGAATCGGATCATTGGACAAGCAAGTTGGGTATAAGGAGCGGTTCGTGTACTATACCAAGAGCAAAGAAGAAGAACGATGTGTGTGTGTGTGTGTGCGTGCACGCGCGCGAGAAGACATCCCCCCATTGTACTCAAGTATTTTGATAAGAAATTCAAGTGTTTTTTGTGTCTAGCCTTTTTGTCGAGTGTGTGCATTGAGTGGAGCCTAAGGGTGTGCAAGAGTGTGTGTGTGTGTGTGTATTCCCTGGTGACACATTAAGAGCTGTTTGCTATGACATAGTGGTGAAATATAGTCTTGGTCTTGATTTTCTGGACAAAGTATTTGGTGTTTTGGTGTTGGTTTTCTATTTTGGATGAGTGTTTGATTGACTCTCTTTGGGAGCTGTTTAGAGGCCGGATTCTTGACGTGTCATCGTTGGTGTCTCCACTGAGGAGTTCTCCATCAGTAGGCCTTCAGTTTACAAGATTGAAGTTGGCTATTCTTTTAAAACAGATCCATGAGTGGAGATTTCTTCAATGACCCCTTCAAATCCATCAAATTGGTTGCCCATACATCTAGTTTTTAGTTTTTTGAAATGACATTTTTACAAATAAGTGTTTTTCCCATTGGCGAGATAAGGAGAATGTTTTTGAGTGGATCTCTCGTGTTACACAATATTTTCAGCAAGGTGGGATTAGTGTGATGACTATGACAATGCAATTTTTGAAAGACAAGGGCTAAGAGATCATGAAAAACATTGGTATCAAAGACAAGATCAGAGCATTCGAGGAGATTGGGAACTTCTTCAAGAAGCACTAGTCAAGAAGCACTAGTGAAGAAGCACTAGTGAACGCGTTTGGCTTTGCACACAAAGGCCAGAAAGGCTATGGATGCAATTTAAGGGTGTGAAACAGGAGAACCTAGAGACCTCAAAGATTATGGAGACAGAGTGATGTCAATGTCAAACCATTTGGAGGTGTTAGTTGGCAATTTGGATTACTCTTTCTTATTGGCAATTTATGTGCATGGTTTGCTTCCACAATTCAACAATATGTGCCCCCTATTGGGGTGTCAAGATGCCTGCATGCATTGAGGAAGTAGAGTTCATTCTTACAGAACTTGAAACCGCTCTTTCACAAATTTCTTCTTTGGAAAGTTGTATCAGGTTTGATTCTAAAGCATATCTTGATGAGGAGAAAATGGATTCTAGTTCATCTTTAGAGATGGAGACAATAGATGGTTCCATATTGGCGCATAGGTGATTCTTGTGTTTGTGTTAATGCACCTCCCTTGGGTTTTGACATAGGGGAGTATTGCTAGGCATCAATGTGACCTCGACTCTTGATGAAGATAAGGTTTGTTTGGTTCTTGATGCTTTATTTGACAAGATGCCGAGTCTAGATGACTTGGGAGAGCTTGGGTTCATGCATGAGCATGAAGAACAGGTGTTACATGTGGACTATGCATACCCTATGTGATGGAGACATGTATGAGTGTGTGGAGTTCTGTGTTGTTTGGTGTCAATCTTGTGGTGGTGATTGTCATTTTGGTTTGTGTTGTGTGGTTTTCTGAGATCATTTGTAGGCTGTTAGAGGCTAGATCTCTAGGGGATTGTCATTGGTGCCCCCCACCCACTGAGGATTTGATTGCTCTCCACTGAGGCTCGAAATAGTGCTTTTGTGGTGATTCAATAGCAAATAGAAGCTTCTAAAGAATCGTGAAGATGGTGAAGGATCAATTTTGTGGATACCCCTTATTTTATGCATAGTCAGGCAAAGACGCTCAGGATTTTTGGGAGACTTTTCATGCATGTTTCCATCATAGTTAGGAAGCAAGCTTTGGTGTGGTTCAATGACCGGAAGCCTATGCTCAATGTCGATGAGATAGAGCGACTCTTCAAGGAAAAGTATTATAGGGTCCCATCTTCTACGGAGTTATGGGGAAAGCAATTGAAGCCCATCATCAATGGACTTTAGATGAATATGAAGAGTACAAGAGTACCAATGGTATTTGCTCCCGTACAAATAATAAGAGAGATAGAGATGGAGAAGGAGGCAGGGCTGGCCATGGCAGAGGTGTTCTACAATGTTGAAATTGTGGAGAGAGAGGGCATGGGATGCACAATTTCCCATGGCCTAGAAGAGAGATAGGAAGGCCAACTTTAAATTACCCAGTGATGCATGTAAGAGGAGCACAATAGCCATAGCCACATGATGAGCACATTGGCCCATAAGGTTTAGGAGGAGGGGTGCAAATTCTAAATGGTGGTCTCGAACGGAGAGCTGCGGATTATAAAAACATGTTGCAAAATTCTAAATGGTGGTCGACGGAGAGCTATGGATTATAAAAACATGTTGCAAAATTATCCCCAATTGTTTGTAGTAAAAGACTACGCAGAGGTGAGAGGGGTCGATTCTATCCAACATCACATTGAGTTGAAGCCAGATGTAGTATCGAGGGCTCAAAAGTTGTGGAGATTAAGACACATGAGGGAGGATGCTTTGCTAAATAAAGGAGGTGAAGAAGTTATAGGTGGGAGCATGATTCATCTACCCAGTGGACAATTCGGAGTGGGTTTCCCCAATTGTGGTCACCCCCCAAAGAAGAATGGGCAGTGGTGAGTTTGTGTGGACTTCCTTGCTAAAGGAGGTGAAGAAGTTATAGGTGGGAGCATGATTCATCTACCTTCTAGTGGACAATGCGGAGTGGGTTTTTCCAATTGTGGTCACCCCAAAGAAGAATGGGAAGTGGCGAGTTTATGTGGACTTCCGACCCTTAAATGCAGCAACCAAGAGGGATCATTTCCCATTACCTTTCCAGGATGAGATCCCGAATGAGGTGGTCGGACACGAGAAGTACACAGTTTGTGACGGATATTCAGGATATTTCTAGATTAGGATAGGTGAAGAGGACCAAAAGAAGACCACCTTTATCACTCCTTGGGGTTGTTTTGCCTTTAGGGTTATGCCATTCAGTTTAACAAATGCCTCGGCCACATTCCAGAGGTTTATGACCTTCACCTTCCATGCATATTTTGGTATGTCCATTAGGGTATTCATTGATGATTTTTGCACATACAGTATACCCCCACACACACCTCCTAGCTTTGGTCCTTGCTAACGAACCCGTTGAGAGAGGCGAACTCACCAACAACTCCACCTACGCATAGTGATGCTCTACAATCGTGCTACGTGTCACTCACGGAGTATTGATCCTTCCTTGCCTCTCTATGTGCATGCTCAATCCACTCTTTCGTGCTCACACACTCTCTCCCTCCCTCTCTATGCACACACACACTCCCTTGTATGCATTGACACACTCACTCTTGCAAGCTCACACCTCAAGCAAGCAAGCACAAGTGCATAAACAAGCATGTAATGAAGAGAATAGATATCAACAAGAGCACACAAGCTTTAATGGAGAGCTCACAATGGCAATCTTCTTCAATTGTAGGTGAGATCCTCAAAATGAGGATTACATTGCCTATTATACTCATGCCGGAGTTTTCGTACATGGGTAGCCAAAAAGGCGTGCAAAACTCCTATTCTAGTTATTCGGTTTCTTAGTAGATAACATTGGTATTCTAGCTATTTGGCTTCTTAGATTACATCGGTTGGCCCCAAAATACAATTGGCACAACGGTATGTTTACATGATGAGTAATATATTTAAATACCTAGTAGTGGGATACGGTGGAGTCGGGGTTTAGCTTAACATACATCATTTCCTTGCCCTCCAGGAATTTCAAGCTAACTATTCCCTACTTTGTGACCTCTACTACTCTGTATGGTCCTAAAGTGCCAAACTTTAACTTTCTCTTTCTATTTTTGACATCATATAACAATACCATATCTCCCTTCTTTACATGGTCTTCCTTCTTGTGCCTAAGTTGACTATCAAACCATTTCTTCCTTCTCCTTTTCTCAACAATCATTTCGTGGAGTGCAAGTAAACGCACTTCATTTAACTTTTCTAATTCCAAACGCCTGTCTACCCATTTTGACTCATGCAATCTAGCCTTTAAAGAAATGCTAAGACTGGGCAACCAAAAATTCAGCAAGCATCAAAGCATCCAAACCATAGACCAATTTGAAAGGTGTTTGCCCAACCGCCACTTTTTAGGCCATCCTATAAGCCCATAGTGTTGATTGTAAGTATTGCTGCCAATCACTTTGAGAATTTGATATTATCTTTGTAAGAATAGCAATCAAGATTTTGTTAGTGCTTTTTCGCCTAACCATTTGCATGCGAATAGTATGGCGTAGATTTCCTATGGATTACCATGAATTCAACCAACAATGTTTGAATGGTGTCATTGATAAAATGAGTTCCTCTAACACTAACTATCTCATAGGGACATCTAAACCTTGTGATAATGTGCTCATATATAAATTTAGTGGTGGCCCTAGTATCTGCTATTTTTATCGCCTTGGCCTCTGTCCCATTAGGGAAAATTTGGACTCAAAAAGGGGCCTTGTAAGAGATCCCTTGGGATGGTGATGTGGACAAAGCAAGCCAATAAACCCACATATAATATTGGAGGGTACGTGCGTCATTTTTGAGTTCTTTATTCCATTGACTGACATGTAGGGTGTTTTTTAATTCAAAACAATACCTCTTAAGTATAGTTTTTTATTCCCACTATGGTGCCTTATTTTATTGAAAAAAGATACCACTCTCTTTCTTCATTACACTTTTGAATGTAACCAAGCCAACTTTGCTTACCAAACTGTAACCGAACTTCGTCCCTGCAACCCATCATCTTGCATTGTCTCCCTCATTGTCTTCCCGACTCCACAACCACAACCACTCCAAATCCGAATTGTTTTGAGCAGGAGGTTTTTGATTTTCTCTTCTTCTCAAGGCGGCAAGTTTTGAAAAAGGATGGAAAAGTATTTGTTCTTCATGTGCCATACCTGCTTGTGCATGAATAACAAACCCATTTCTTACCTTTTTCAAGTGAGGGTTGTGCTTACAAGTATTCTGTACATTTTAGTGCATCCAGGATACCAACAAGTTTGTTTGATGGACAAGGAGGTATTATTTAGTGATGTTGTCTTTTGGTTTTAATGAAGCAATCTTCTTCAAGGGAGATAAGTGTAATATCTTTGGTTTTAATGAAGCAATCTTCTTCAAGGGAGATAAGTGTAATATCTTTGGTTTCTTTTGGTTAAAGTGTAAGTTCATGATGCTTTTTGGTGTTGTTAAAGCACAGAATAATGCAATGGAACCTGTGAAACAAAAGAAGAAAAAGGTGGACATCCACTTCCAGTAGGTAGAAGCCGATTATGCTCCCTGCTGTAAGAGAAATTGGTCTAGGCCAACATGCGAAGCCCACATTACTGAGCTTCGAAATGAAGGAAAGAAAAATGTGAACCTATGCTTGGATGGTAGTATTTACCCACCAGATCCAACCTCCTCTCAATCTCCATCATTCTTTGGGTTGACAAGTTTCTTCAAGTTTGTGTGTGAGGGTGAAAATGGATTGCTTGGATATTGCAAAAGATTGTTTGGCCAATGTTAAAGTATCTTTGAAAAACATTTGAGTGATAGAGATGCCAGAATAAAAATGCTTGAAGGTGCGAATTTTTACTTGGCATCGATCACAACAGCTTTGCAACCTTCAAATGAGGACAAAGCAAAAGTTTGTGCTGGGTTACAAAAAGAGTTTGATCATTTGCAGCAGACTATTCGTAAGATGCAGGACACTATCAACGAGAAGAATGAAATTTTGGCAGTTCGAGAAATCAATAATTTCACATTGGAGAGTGAGAATGCACACCTTCGAAAACAACTTGAAAAGTTCAACAAAAAATTACAATATTTGAAAGACACGCCACCATTGGGTGCTCGATTACACAAGAGACAGATCAAACCATTGGAAGAACTCAATGTTGGAGGTGGCCAATGGAAGCGTCGTGTAAAAGCTTGCAGGTATTGGGATCTATAATTTCTTTGAGCTTAAATTTCTTTGAGCACTCACTTTTCCTTTTCATCTTTAGTTCCTTTTTTGGAGATGGGGGATTGGGTGTGGGGGTGGTATAGTTAGATGAATGATGGATTGACATAGCTATCGTTGTTGCTTCAGGATGGTCACAGATGTTGTGGGTCCAAAAGAGCAAGGTTCTGATATATTTGGCAAAGTTCTGACAAAAGACATCGTGGAGTCAGCAATACATCATCCTAAGTTTGCAAGACTTCGATCAGACATAGCAAAGCAATCCTTGCAGGAGGTGAGTGAAGCATTCACTCCTGCAGATGCACAAGGTATATGTGACATGGTTGGTATAAGCACAAAGTCTTACAGGATGTTGTTTAATAAAGTTAAAGAAGGTTTCAATTCTAAGCTTGGAAAAAAAACAGTAATTCCTATTCCACCATTTCACGTGAACAAAGCTCGAAATATTCTCAACTTGGGAATGGTCGAACTTGTTGGAGAGCCTTGTCACGTGTCTAGTACATTGACAGTGACTAAAAAAAGCGGGGAACAGAAAATCATAGAACTTATAGAGTTCAACAATCTCATTATGGATGTTCGGAAATTACAAATGGCTATGGTGAAATTTTATGACATCAGTGTACATGAGTGCAATGGAAGGCTGAAATTTGTTTTAAAACTTGATAAGAGTGACGTGATCAAAGGACAGAAGCTGGAAAGGGTTAGCATGACTTTAATGAATAGAGCTTTGGATGCAAGTATCAGTAATGCTGATGAGAAGCACTTTAGTGTACAATCCGAAAATGAGATTTGGTGGCTGGCTGCATTTGAGGTGACGTGCTATCCATTTTTTTTAAAAGTATATTATGTTGCTATCCTCTTGTTATGATGTTGTAGAGAATTGAACTGGCCTCTTGTTAACAGGTTCCAATAGAGACCCATGAAATTCTAAAGTGGTACTTTAACCAGACTGAGCTTCCTTCCACTATCTAGCAGCAGTTGAATGGCGAAAAGCTTTATGTAGAAGGATATGGTGAATATGAGGTTGAATGGCACCTGGCTGCAGATCTTAAAACTTTGAAATACATGTTTGGTATTTCCCAAGGAGCAATGGCCAAGTATCCTTACCTGTATTGCATGACCGAATGAGGTGTCTCCAAAGGAGGAAAAGAGAGAGAATGGAAATGCCTAAATGCAATCAGTAATAGGCATGAAGCCCCAAATCGTGATGCTCCAGGAGTGGATCCTAATTGGGATCCAATTCTTCCTATTCCTTTGATCAGAGTTCATATTTGTGTTTTGCATGCGCTGGTTAGAATAATTGAGAAACTACTCTACATGTACATCGAATTTTCATGGAATATGAAACCAGCATTAGAGAGTGAAAGAACTATTAAAAAAATAGAGCAAGTGCTTTCAGATGCAGGTTTACATTGTGGTCAAGTGAAGATTGAGAAGGACTTGAGAAGATCAGGGAAGACCGAAAATGTTCCTAGCAAACCATGTTTTGGAGGTGCAAAAGCCAGAAAGTTCTTATCTAATCATACCCAGAGAGGTCATTTGGGTACAGATTTTGAGGTGTGGAGGAAGAAGCTTCATGCAGCTGTACCTGATCGAGGCTCTTCAGGACAAGCAAGGGTGGCAAAGGCCAAAGCGTGGTTGGCACTTGATTGCCTAGCACCTTTGTTGCAAAAAGCAAGGTTTGAAGATGGGGATGTTGAGAAATTTGAGGCAGTTGTGACAGAGTTCTACACTAGCTATGAAAAGGCATGGGGTGCGACAAACTTGACACAATACATGGTTATTACTTGAATACTTACAGCTTTGAGTTTTTATTGTTGTTAAAAATATATTGTACGATACTAAATGTCTTGTTGTTGTTGAGCATTTGTAGCACATTTTGCATGAACATGGAACCTTTTTTGCGGAAGAGTTTGGAAGCCTTGGGATTTGGTCTACCCAAGGCATGGAAAGATCTCATTGGCAAGCACATTGTGCCTATCAACAAGGGCCACTCAACATGGAGGAGGAGTGAAGAAAAGTAATCCCATGAAGCAACTATGTCAGTGGTGGTATAGGCGGATTCAAGTGAGGGCTCGTGTGAAGATCAAACAGTCTGAATTAGCTGTGTCATGTGCAATAAGAAAGATGCAGGCTGAACGGAGACGATCAATATATGTCTCCTCACAGGGAATGCAGAATCATGCTGAATGGCTAAGACAACGACAAAGACAGGGCAGAGTGTGGAAGAAAATTGATCATTGAAATACATATTATAAAACAATGATGTTACTGTAAAAGAACAAGAGCTTTCATCTATCCCATATTTTTAATATATATACATTTCATAGTTTTTAATGGTAAGCAAGAAGAGTATTGAGAAATATGAAGAAACTTCTTAGCAAACTGGAACAATCTAAATCTGTTAATCTGGAGCAGAGACTTCCCCTTTTGATGAAGTTTCTACATCATCTTCTTCATCCTCTATCAATGGCACAACAGGGACCTTTGGCCTTGCTGTTCTAAGAAGATGCTTCTTCTCGCAATCACTCAACAGATTAGGATCTGTGATTCTACATGCCAAGCCGTAAGCAGCATATGTTAAATAATATTTACATCTCAACGAATATACTCCAGGTCCCTCTCCAAAAATTCGAACAGCTGCTTGCCGCTTCAAAAGTATTGCCTTGTTTGCATTCAGCCTTAAGTGATAGCTACCTAAATACCTGGATAGAGTCTTTATCGCCATCAGAGGAAAACTTGCATTGTCCTTGGAGAAGCTAGCGTGAGATATCACAATTTGAGGGAATTTTAGGTGATGTATATATGTTCCTAGTGTCGAATCGTGGCCCAATCCCGCCATACGCTTGCCTGAAGCACGTTTGAGGAATGTGTCTTCATATATTTCCAACTGAAAAAATAAAGGAGCATTAGCCAGAAACAACATCACCAAACATTTCAGGACAAAGTTGATAAAGCCAAATCCGCAAACAAAAGTACGAAAACACAACAAAAAAAACTAACCTCTTGCTTCTCATATGCTTCAAGCAAGGCGTCTTGCCATAAATTAGTGCTCGAACTAGGAACGGTTTTCGCTGTCTTACTTGGCACATCCCTAAACCCTCCCATGTTGGTAATATTCAGTCTTTCCCTTGCTTCTTGTAGCTCTTCCTCTGTGGCATCTTTTCCTTCATATTTAAGGGCATCAGCATAGATCATCTTTAGTATTGCTGCAGATAGGAACTCGGTGTCTTTCACATGGCTATCCACTAGTAAGTACTTATCTATCCCATCATCATCTACAAAATTGTCATCGACCTCAAGATTTTGGGCTATGAAAGCTATGCAATGGTCCTTCCTTAAGTTAAATACATGTATGTCTGTCTCAGCAATATATACTCTGAATCTCCTACTTGGTAGGAGGGGAGTAATGGCATTGGAATGGGGGAGGAGTCATCTGATTCAATATATACTCTGAATCTCCTACTTGGTAGGAGGGGAGTAATGGCATTGGTAAGGTAACGAGGGAAAAAATCCACACAAATTTTCCATAAAAGCCAAAGACTCCCAAGAAAGATCTTACATCATGGACATTTTTAGGAATGTGCTAATCTCTAATAATTGCTATCTTCTTAGGGTCAACACAAATGCCATCAGCAGCACAGCAGTGGAAACAATATGTCCAAGATATTCAGTTTTAGTTTGAAAGAAAGAACTTTTGTTGTCAAGGTTTATATACAGTTGGTTCTCTTTTAGAAGGTTGAAAACATTTCTTAAATGATCCTCGTGTCTTTTTCAGAGCGACTGAAAATAAGAATGTCATAAAAATAGACAATTACAAAATCTTGGTGATTTAAGTAGTTATATTTATCATGCAAACAAATGTAGTTGGTGCATTCGTAAGGGCAAGGGCATTACTAGAAATTCATAGTGACCAAATTGAGTGCAAAAATTAGTTTTATAAATGTTAAGAGAATCCACATGCAAAAATTAGTTTTATAAATGTTAAGAGAATCCACATGCAAAAATTAGTTTTATAAATGCTAAGAGAATCCACATGCACTTGATGATATCCTATATCTTGATTTTAAATCTATTTTACTAAAGACACTAGTATCTTTTAACTTTTCAAGAAAATTGTCAAATCTAAGGATAGGGTATTGATTCTTTACAGTCACTTTATTTAATGTATGGTAATCTACACACATTCGATAGGTCTTGTTTTTCTTTTGACTAGCAAGATAGGGGCTCTAAATGGGGAACTACTAGGTCAAATTAAAACCTTATCTAGTAATTCCTTAATTTGGTATAAGCTGCATGATGTGGTGGTTGACTATATGGCATTTTGTGATCCAGGTGAGAGGGAGGTAAGTTAGATAAATAATCATTAGCAAAGCAACCATGAAAAGAATTAAGAAAGTTTTTTGCTAGTGTGCAATGAGAGTTTGATTGACTTTCTCTACCTCCGTCACATAAATCATGTATGCATTATTTTCCTTCCAAAATACTCTTTTTTCTTGAGTGTGTGTAATCAATAGAAAAAGTTCAAGTGAAGAATGACTAGAAAGAGAAATCAATGCACCATTATGTGTGAATTACATAGTGTGAGTGTGGTAGGTGAATGCTAGGATTGTGTTGGTGTGACAAAATGACATGCCAGAATAATATCCATGGAATACAATGGTGCAATCAAGAAATTATGATGCTCTTTATATGGCCCTATCTGAATTTGAAGACTTTTAACTTCACGTATACCATTGTATATCGAGTTCCTTGAAATGCACATTTGACTTTATATGTAGAAGGAGAGGTGTGCAATTGACAAGCTTTTTAGAAATAAAATCATGCGAGCTTCTATCATCACGTGTAAAACACAAACTTGACTACCATTGTTGGATCCTTTCATACGCAATAATGAATGGAAAGATTGGGGAATACCTTGAGCGTCACTTGATTCTTAATTGACCTCATCATGAAGAGTATCCTCGGTCCAATCTAGAGAGACATCACCATCCATATCATGAGCTTCTTCTTTGATATAGTGAATCGCGACAGTTGGTTTCTTTGGAGGTGGTAACTTGGAGTACCAATTCACTACAGTATGTGGCTCGATTTTTTACAACAGTGACAAATAACACCAGGTCTAGGGAGTTTTGGTGAAGCATTATGGGTGCTATTGTGACTAGGCTTGGGGTTTGAATTTGCAAGATTTGGCTTTCAAATTACACCATTAAATACATTTTTATGAGAAATTGTGGGTGCAAGTAAATTTTAAAAATTACTAGTGGGATTTGAAGAGTGAGAATTGGGTTGAAAAGATTGCTTGAATGGACAATTATTATCCACAAAAGATAATTGTTGGCCTTGTATAGGCCAAACATATTTGTAGATTGGAGCAATGTTTTTCTCTAAATCATGAGCTAGAGAAATAGGTTTATAGAGAGAAAAAGGTTGAAACATCATCACCTCTGCTTGTATACCTTCTTCATGAACATCTTGTTTTTTTGTTGCAAAGTACCAGTAGGGACATCCTCAAGCATGCGAGGATGTAGTAAAGTCCCCTAAAAATACTCTATATATTGAGATACAATGTCCCGATAAATAACAACATATGCCTTAATAAAGAACGTCTTATTGCAATCTCAAGTTGAAATACTAAAATCTTTGTGAAAGGGTTGTTTTCTTAAGAAGGTAACGTGGATTCTAGTCTTATTGTCTCACTCTTCTCTAAGTGCGCTCTCTTTCCTTCTTGAAATCTATATTAAAAGAGACACATACATGGCTTGGGAGGGACCTTACAGATTGTTGGAGAGGGTAAAATTGAAGTTGACCATGTTTGAGCAAATTTGAAGCCTCTTGTGCTCGCAAAACATATCTATGGTGTTTGATTAAGAAGAGGACAAGTGTAGAGAAAGATGGTTTTGGATTTTTGACTGGATCTGGGAAACCAAATAGTTTTGCACCTCCTATGGACCCTTTAACAATAACCAATGTATAAAATTACTCTAGCTTTCAAGGCTTAATTAAAACATTTGATTTGGCCTTTTTTCTTTTAATTTCTTCACCTCCTTGTCCTTGGCTCTAATTACCACTAATACAAGAGGGTGATTTTCCTTTTACATAAAAATAATTAAAATAATCCCTCTCTCCCTCCCTCCCTCTCTCTCTCTCTCTCTCTCTCTCTCTCTCTCTCTCTAATTTCTTGTTTAAAACCATAGCATAAAAATATATCCAACTTGCCAGAATACACAAAGAAGAACCATAACATGCATGTGGATTAAATCTCCCCCACGCTTGATGGCTCACACTTTTAAGCAAGTGTATTTAGATATCTTTTTGCGTTAGTTGTGAGCCAAAAATAGTTTTTACACTCCACTTTGGGCCTTGCTCTTAAAAATAGAAAAGTCTAAGCTTTAATGCATGAACCTTACTATAACTTTAAATAAATTTCTCCATGAGCCTACTAAGGATAAATAAACTATATGAACAAATGTGCTTGGCCACCATTTGGCTACAAAATAATGATGGCCATAAATCTACTACAAAAATATAATGTTGCCAAAAATGTGCACACATGTGAAACTCTCATCGAGTTGCCCATGTAGTACTAGCCCTCACAGTGATTTGCTATCAAAGCCACATGCCAAATATTATATCCAGTGACTATCTACCCAACACGGTGCAACCCCAATGTCTTGCAATAAGTCACTAACCATGCTATAAAAAATCAAAAATAAATACCCATGATAAATGGAATACATCACAAAAATACCATTTTAATAATTTTCACTTTCATAGCACCCATCCCCACCTCTTTTATGCTAATGTTGGTTACCAGAGATAACTCCATTTAATTACTTCCAAGACGTGAGGGAGTAGGTCCTGCACTATATGTGTTGATTAATTTTTGGTTCGCATGACTTTAAGCAAGTTATGATGGTTGATCCTAGAGATCTAGTTATGTTTACATCAAGTTTAGGATAGAGGGTAGACTTCTAGGTGGGATGGTTCTATTAGGCTTAGAAAGCCCAGCTAACCTTGATATACTTTGCCTTGGGTGAGGCCTCTCCTTGGCTTCTTTTTCATTGTTGTACCTCTAGTATAAATGTTGTACTTGGTCTTTGTTTTCAATCCAGTGAAGCTCCGCATACACCCCTTGGTTGGCTCAGCCTTTATTTAGTCATTGTCAATGAAAGCATATAGAACCTCTTGATGGAAGAAAGACTTGAGAAGGTCTTACGAGAATGAGAAGAAGTCCCATGTTAGTGTCTACTCCCTTGACAAATGCTTTTAATTAGTGCTAAACATAAAGATTAATCAATGAATGCCATGCCTCCCAAATGCATAAAAACAGAGAATAGTCTGATTTGGAGGGGGTATTTGGAGCAACAAATCAAATGGCTTTTACAATGTGAGGTGATAGAAAGTTGTAAAAGATCCCCATTGGTATGAATAAACCCTCAATGGCTCCAAAGAATTGAGATTAATGTTAATTAATCACTAATTAGTGAAGGTAATTTTTTGTTTACACTATAGGGATGGGTCAACTTGGAGAGTGAAATTAAAGCACCAAATGATAGGGCTTTTGCAAAATGAGCATAAACCAAGTAATAGAAAAACAACCATTGATGAAATTTAAGCTCATTAACATAAAATTAATCACTCTTAATTAAGATTAATCTAAATAGACATCCTTTATGAATGCTATAGGCTTGCACTAGTTGTTGCTACAAGTCACAAGGATAGAACTCGAGATCTATTTTTTCCTTAGAAAAGAATGCACCATTCTGAACGCATTCTGCCGGTGATGGAGACCTTGATCGACGAAATGCTTTGAGCTGCAGTAAGTGCCTTGAGTGAGCTTCCTTTTGATATAAAAAGCTTGGCAAATGGTGTTCTATGGAGTGAGAAACCAAAAGCTTCAGTGACTGTGGGTTTTAAGGTAAAGAGAAAGAAAAGCTTAATTAGGGCTTAACTAATGATTATCAAAAAGGTATTGATTAAGGAGATTATTTAGTGATGAGAGAAGACTAGTATATAGCTTTGATACCATTGTCAAAAGGATATGGATTAAGGAGATTATTTGGTGATGAGAGAAAACTAGTATGTAGCTCTGATATACCACGTTAGTTTTCACGGTGGATTAAACATGATAATTGAACTAATGGTGAAGGTAACATTAGCACACCAATGTTGAATAATGTAATCACACAATGATTAGTATAAGCAAGGCATAACAATGAGAATAAGAGAGTGTACTTCCATTAGATGAGTGCCTCATTATATAGGCTGAGTACAAGAGTGATTAGGTTAAGCTAATCAAGCTTAATTACTAATACAGCTCCATGATTCTCTTCTTGGCAATCACAGGATGATTAACCATGCAGTTATGAGGAAGGAATACCTCCATGGTTGTGGACTAAGAAGAAGATAGAGAAGAGGAAGCAAGAGCACATAGGAGAGAGCAAGGTGATTGTATTATGAATAAGATGAGATGAAGCACCAAGTATTATACCCTTTTATATGCATCAAACCCTATCTTTTGACTCTAACCTAGAGTGTTCACACCAAGTTGGCTATAGACCTAATGACCGGATGCCCATATCTCTAATATTACATGGTATTTTGGTGTATTTCTAATACCCTCCCTCAATAAAATATCCATGGCTACTATGATGCCAATGCTAGCTCTAGTTACTATTTATAACTATGTTTAGGTCTTACTCATGGTGGTTTACAATGCTAGTCAATGATGACAGATGCTAGACATCTAGTTATGATTACAATTCACTTAGGATAGTAGGGTGACCATAGGTGGGTTGGCCTTGGCTAGTCTAGGAAGCCACCTATACCTTTTATAATATCAAGGCTATATAATAACCTAAAAAGTCCAAAAGATTCAGATTTTGGGGGATGACCCAAGCAAAGAATCCTCAACTCAACATAAAATAGAATTTTGAAATAAAGGGAGAATCCCCTCCAATATGTTAATGAAGATCTTCTTGATGTAGCTCTCGTAATGTCGATGTAGCTCTCTTGATCTTCTTCATGTCGATATAGATCTTGATGTTCATGAAGCCCTTGATCTTCTTCATCCTTGATTTCATTATGTAATAAAATCCAGTCAAAGATTGATCATATTCTCAATGTGTTCGTGAAGCGTGACATGATGATGATGCATATCTCTTTCAAATGATAATGAGTTGAATCTACTTAAGGGGTCTTAGCCTTATCAATGCCCAGTGCCTTGCCCTTGTATAATTGATTTATGAGCATGATGGATGAGGTACATGAGGCATATAAGCACATAAATCCCATTGTCCCAAACAATGTAATATAAATTTATACCCAATCTTGGATTAACAAATCTGATTTGATGCTTTACAAAGGTTTAGCAACACTTAAATGTGAGATATGAACCACTAATGGTCTTAAAAACCTTGGATGATTAGCACTAATCAAAGTATTAGTAGTGAAAATAATTTTTTATATTTGAGCAAAAAATACCCTTATTTGGAGAGCACTGCCAGAGGGGCAAATCAAGGGGCTTTCTCAATACAAAGCTTTGGCAAGCAATAGCAAGTTCTTTGCTTGAATCTCCTCCATATCTAATCATTTTGCTTCAACATTTGGGTTATGCATAGTTTGTTGACCCAATAAATGATCCCCAAGAGAAATTAGAATATCATTACTTGTAGGTGTCGATTTTTGTTGAATAAGCTGCATTTTGGGTGTTTTTTGATATGCTTCTCTCAGGTGCTCTTATCGACCAAATGAGCTTAAACTTTATGTGCTTGTTACTCTTACCATGTGGTACCTATAGGTAAGAGGTCTTGGGCCAATCCAAAGAGATGACAACGAATTTGTGAAAAGACTCCAGATTTATTACATTAACTGTGGCGGCGTCAGATTCATAGGGTTTAGGTCGAATTGGAGTGAGTGCTTTGAGATGTAGCTTAGCAATGGTGTTGGCTTTGAGATCCTAAGAGGGTTTGGCAAGCTGTTATGTGTGGAGGGAGAACGAATAAAAAACCCAACAAGGGGGTAGAACTACATTTTTGCAAGGAAGAGGAAAAATGGCAAAAAATGATCACCTACTGATCATGATTAGTTCAAGTGATAAGATGAAGCTAATCATGCTAAAAGAGAGTAAATGATGAGCAGAGATAAGCATAAACACTGAGAAGCATGGCTTTGATACCATGTTGGCAATCACAGGATGATTAACCATGGAGCTATGGAAGATGAAATCTCTCCATGGTTGTGGAGTGAGAAGAAGATAGAGAAGAGGAAGCTCTTGAGTACACAAGAGAGAGCAAGTTGGGAATAACACAAGGTGATTGTATTATGAATGAGATGTGATGAAACACTAAGTACAATACCCTTTTATAGGAATCAAACCCTATCTTTTGACTCTATGTAAGAGGTTGTTCACACCTAGAGTGTTCATACCAAGTTGGCTATAGACCTAATGACTGGATGACCATATCCCTAATATCACATGGTATTTTTGTGTATTTCTAACATCTCTCGATAATTCTCTCCCTGATTATAGCCTCCATATTCTCCTCCACTATTCTAGGTGCAAAAGTGAACATAGGTGGCCACATTGAATGCTGTCTAGCTCTTCTACAACTCTAGATTCTTCCATGTTTACTGGCATCTTGAGATCTTTACTACAAGGTGATTAGACGACTTTATAACCTTTGAACCTAATGCCCTTAGCCCCATGATATTTCTGTGTTTATTTCAACATTGTTAATATTCTCCACTCATTCTCCATTCATGTAGGTTCACACATTCTCATGGTTTCGAGGATGGAACGGAACCTCATGGGTGGGGATGGTTTGTAAACAAAGTGGAAGAGTCTCATGTCTATTTGGGCCAAGGCCAAGAATAAGTTTATGTAAAAGGGGTCAAGGGCTAGGGGATAGGATGGCCATGCACATAGACACTTTTAAGTGTCTATGTGTATGAAAAGGGCAGTCTATATATATATATATAAGTGAAAAAGGGAAATAAAGATATAGCTAATCACTTGCTAATAGCTTACTAATCCTAGCTATTGTAGCTTCTCCCCTTTGAGAAGATGACTGACCTCCTCCATGAGTGCTACCATGCAAACTCCGGTTCATGAGTGTTCTCTCTTTTTATGTGTGTGTGTGTGTGTGTGAGAGAGAGAGAGAGAGAGAGAGTATGTTGTGCATTTGCATTAGTGCATGCGCGAGTGTATACATGTGTGTGTGAGAGAGAGAGAAAGAGAGTTCCAATATTTGAGCGAGCGAGAGAGAGAGAGAGAGAGAGAGAGAGAGAGAGAGAGAGAGAGAGAGAGAGAGAGAGAGAGAGAGAGAGAGAGAGAGAGAGAGAGAGAGAGGGAGGGTGCATGTGCATGTGTGTGTGTGTGTGTAAGTGTGTTTGAGAGAGAGAGAGAGAATAAAAGTAGATTTTAATAAAACATAAACATAAATATAATATATATACGTATGCGTGTGTGCGTATTTTTATTACATTTAAACATACACTTATATATGTTATGTGTGTGTGTGTGTGTGTGCGTGTGTATAATATATCTATCTACAATATTTATTATATGTAAGTTCTTAGAAGGGGAGGGGACACATGAAATGGCAGTTGGAAGAGGGCCAACAGAAAGAGAGAAGGGGGTGGGATGGGGGAGGGGAGGAGGCCCATGTTGGAGAAATGCAAAGAGAGAGAGAGAGAGAGAGAGGAGTGTAGGGATATGCTGAGAGAAAATAAATTAAATAAATAACATAATATAAAAATATAAAGATATTTTTAAATAAGTATATATATATATATTCAATCTATATTAATATATTATAATATAATTATATATATATATATACATAAGTATAAATAAGATAAATATATATAGTAAATATATCACAACATATTATAAATATGATAATTAAATATAACTATATATAATTTATATAATAAAATACATAATTTAAATATATAACTAATAAATAAAAATATATAATATATAATATAATAATATAATCCAAGACTTAAAAGCAAGCTATTATATCATTCTAATTCGCCTAGGCTAGTATAAACATCACTCCAATGCTAGTAACCTTAAATTAGACATCTGCTATGGTGTGTCTTTCATAGACAAGCGATGATCACCATGTAACATATTACATTACACGGCTTTTCAGTGGAAATCGACATTCCTGACACCAGTGGGAAAATAGGTAGAAAGTGAAAAGGTGAGGCCGGCATCGACACCATAGAGGTCTCCAACAACGGTTAACACAAAGTTTAGTTTGCGAGCTTGTTGTTTGTCTAGTGGGAAAGTCGTGGTCTAGTGGTCATCTCACCTTTAATCTCCTTGGAACATGCACCATTTTTATGCCTTGGGAGTTTTTATGATGATTGTGGCTCTTACCCTTGCATGAAGAGTACTCCTTTTGGAGTATATCCACACATCCTCATAAGTTGGCTATCGTCATGCAATATATTATATATACTATTTTAATAATGCATTGCATATTTTGCGAGTTATATACTGTGTTAAAAGTATAAATTCTATAGTACATATAATTATTATATATATATATATATATATATATATATAATTTTATAATTTTATTTATATTTATAATAAATGATATGATAATAATTATTTTGGTAATATATTAATATTAAATAATATTATTATAATATTTATGATTTTTACTATATATTTTTAATGTAATATATACTTTTTACATTATAAATATACTATTTTTTTTCATATAAGGATTTTTATACCATATCTTCAAAGCTTTTTGGAAACCACAACCATCCATTGGTTGTGCTGATGGTGGTTGTTTCCAAGAAACAAGGGAAATTACACACTTAGCAATGTTTTTAGTACTGAATGGAATCTTGAAACAAAACTTGTATTAAAACAACATTTGTAGAGGTGAAAGTAGGAAAGATTGACCTACTCTACAAAACAAAGGCAAAGTTTATTCAAGTGCTTCATCCCAAAAGCTTGGCAAAAAATAAAGCTATGTATTTTTCCTGCTTACAAATTTTGTAAAATCATCTTAAAGGATGATGTGCACACCTATGCTTGATCAAAATATCTCATCAACTTGAAGGACAATATGAGTAGAAATGTTTGATCAAAATCTATCTTGCTTCTGTGCTTTATACATGTCACATTTTTTGATATCATATTGAATGAGCGATGTGAATATATGTGTTTGATCAAGATCTCTTCCTTTTTTGGTTTTTGACATGTCTATTATGATTCTAATGAAACGATATGCTTTTTAGTGTTCACTGAACCTTGAATAGTATAGATTGTGTAAGCAGTGAGCTCATTGTTTGATAGCAGTAAATGATACATGTTCCCAAATCATTCTAAACAACCCTATGACAAGAAGGTCACAACATAATCAACTAGAAATGTGTGTGCTTAGAAGAAGATTTGTCTTTTGGTGTTTGAGTCATAAACTTGGCAATCATACTTATTTGTTTTGGAGAGCTTGAAAACAATTAAAGCCATGCACTTTTCCTTTCTTTAGATTTGACCTCATTTTTAAAATTTGAAGAATGCACTCAATAACGCCAGTAAACTACATACATCCCAAACAACCTATATAATGAAGTCATGGCAATTATCTGGAAATATGAGAACCTAGAAAACATTTGGGACTTGTTTGAAAATTTTGGTCCAATAGCCACAATTCTAGGGATCCTAAGTTTTGGCTCAAGGGCTAGATCTAGATACACCAAAAATATAACTAGGTACTTGATGCATAAACTTGGCCACCATATTTACTTATGTACATAACAACAAGAACTTGAAAAAAGTTTTGGCTCAAGGGCTAGATCTAGATGCACCAAAATATAACTAGGTACTTGATGCATAATCTTGGCCACCATATTTACTTATGTACATAACAACAAGAACTTGAAAACAAATAAATCCATGTACTTCTCCTTTTGATAGCCTTGGAAATTCATCTTGCAAGATAATATAGATTATTTATGTGATCAAGCTCTCACCTATTCTTTTCATTTGTACAATTCTCCATTTTATAAGATTGTCTTAATATGTTTTTTATTCTTCAAGTCAAAACAATTGTTAGAACCAAGCACATATCAAGCTCATTCTTGTGATTTGAGACCTGTGTCACAAAAGTCAAAAACATGAATCTCCCAAATTATCTAATAATGTGTTTAAAAGCCTTAGGGTTGCATTGGCTTCTATACTAAGTCACAGAGTTCACACTTTGGCCCCCCAAGGCTTAAAAATAAGCTACCAGGTCATTCTAACCCTCATGGTTAGTGCAAACACTACTCTAAAGGTAGCAACCTAAACTCAAAGATCCCATGGTGTACCACTTATACACAAGTGGCAATCACACATGCAAAATATACCATTACAATTGTAAATGGTCAGCATTCCAATGCTTGTGGTCAAATAGGTGGAAAGTGAAATGGTGTGGCTGAAGCCTGACATCAACATGAAAGAGGTCTGTGATAGTGGTTAACAAGCTTGAAGGGTGTCTGCCCCCCTGAGCTACATTGTATGCAATTTTGTAGGCCCATATTGTTGCTTGAAGGTTTTGATTCCACTCATGTTTTGAACCATATAAAATTTTATTTAAGATAGCAATCAAAATCTTAATGGTCCTCTATGCTTGACCATTGGATTGTGGTTAATAGAAAGTAAACTTCTTGTGAAAGACTATGAACTCCTCCAATATTTTTTGAATTTTCTCATTTATTAAATGAGATACCCTATCACTCACTACTTCATAAGGGTAGTTGAACCTTGTAATGCTATTCTCCTTGATCAATTTTGTTGTTGTTGCCCTACAATTTGTACTTTTAATTGCCTTAGTTATAGCCCACTTGGTGCAATAATTAGTTTCAACACTTATGTATAGAGCTTGTGTCCCCTTGGTTGCCAAAATTATCAGCCCAACATAATCTAGACCCCACTTCTCAAATATTTTGATTGCCATCACTAGTCACTATGGATTGGCACTCATCAGAGTGCTTGACTACATTTGTTACATCCTAAATAGGCTACCCATATGACCTTCCTTGTCATACTGTTAGATACAAAATGTTTGCCCACTATGCTTTCATGTGCCTCTTGCAATATTTCATAGTACTTGACTTCTCACAAGGACACCTGCAAAGTACAACATCAACTCTCCTTCTATAGAGTTCTCTTGCCCACAAGTTGATATGGCTCTAGCATCCAAATTATTTGTGTAGCTTTGGGTTGTTCTAGGTCAGTCTATCCTATATCTTTACTGAGATACTCCACTACTTCCATGCTCCATTTTGGGATTAAATTAGTTCAAAATTAAGGAGCGTCTAGTAGTTCATCTTTTATTCTTATAAATGGTTTTCCAATTTGTATCAAGATATGATCTACCATACCATACTTCTTGCCTTGCCAAATAAGAATAGTGAAGTCAAACTCTAGCAAGACTAGTAGCCATTGCCTTGTGGCTTGTTTACCAAATATAACAGTACTTGACCACCTACAAAAACACAAGCTTGTTTGCCACCAGAACATAGGGCAGAAAGCTTCTTTACTACATTAACCAGGGCTAATCCTTTCCTCTTTGTAGTAGTATAATTCTTCTCAGCATTATTTGGTTGTCTCTACTAGCAAAATTGACAGGGTAAGTCATCTTATGCTCAGCAAATATACACCCAATTGCATGATTGGGCATATCAATGTGCACATGAAATAACAGTTCCCAATTTGGTGTTTGAAGGATCGGTGTCAATGTTAGCACATTCTTAAGTAGCTCCTAAGATTTTTGGCACTCTTCCACTAAAAAAAATTTGTAACTTGTATAAGGATCGTGCAATATCTTCCTTTCCTCAAAAACCCATGAGTAACTTGTATAAGGGTCAACAAAAAGTAGATTAAATTTTTAGTAATAGCCCCATCCTCATCTAGATAGATAACATATGGGGATGATCCTTTTATAAAGTGATGAGCAAGACAAGCAATGGAAAAAAAGAAGAGACATTTACACTCCAATATCCAAAAAATCACCTTTTATTTCCACTTGAAAATAGGATGAAAGAGGACACCTATAAAATTACTCAAAGATTGAATCCATTACGACATTTACTAGATATGCTTGCAATAAAATTTTCTATTGAAGCATGATCAACCACAGACGATACATCATAAAATACCCAAAAAAAAGACTACAAAGGAGTAGATAAATACAACAAAATATGTTGAATGTTGATCATGGACAGTGCCAAGACATAGCTAATATGAATGTACAAAGTCCTAAAAAGTAGCACTAAACAATTTCAAAATACTAGCTATAGGGCTTGACATAGCTCCCTTTTAGTAAAGAATAAACTTTTGATAATCCACATCTAAGCCCAGCTCATGCATGTATATATACAAAAATGTGTTTGCAAGGCATGTATTGTTTGCCTTCACGAACTCTCTTCTGGAAGTCCTCACATGTACATGATGGAAAAGTTGACACAACCACACTAAGTAATTTTGTTCACTTTGTGTGCTTCTTACAGCTATTAAATTATAATCCACATGCTCATTTTCAACAGCAATTGTATGCCTATGAATAGTGCAAATCAAGTCTTTAGCCCTATTGATTTTTTCTTGCATCTTTGTTCACCACCCTAGTCACTAGCTTTCCATTGCGATGCATTGAATGCACATTTGCATTGCTAATTGTATTAAGAAGAGTTTGTTTTGTTTGTTGTTGAGCCTCTCCACCAGCATTTGGCAAATCAAAAAACAAAATCTAATGAGGTTCCCACTGTAACTAGCCACACTGAAGGTCTATTTGCCGGTTTTTCAATTACATTGTGCGATGGCTCCCAATTATGGTCAACATTGTTTCCACAAAACCATATGAACTATTTCTTAGAGATAGAGGGGATCTCAATGAGTCCCTCAAAACATGGGTCTATGACAAGCTTGACAAATACACAGGTGTGGTGTATCACTCACCTCATGACTATACTCGAGTTATGGTTCTCGTAGAGCCACGTCATTGGAAGAAGCACTCATGAGCTCCACTTGCTTGTCGTGCCACACACACACGTCATGGCTTGAATCGTTCACACACACACTCGCTCAAGCACCATAACAAGCACACCAGGGCTCTAATCACACACACAAGCAAAAGCTTTAGCAAGAGGGAGACAATGGAGAGCAAGAGAACACTTCATGTTATGCATATTAAGATAATATGAGAGATTATGATTGTGGATTTGTTTATCAAATCAAGCATACTGATTGGGTATCACTAATTGTGATAGTGCCAAAGAGGAATAGGAAAGTTAGGATGTGTGTGGATTTGAAGAAAGTTAATGCCACCATCAGTAGGGATAACTATCCGCTACCATACATGGAACATGTATCAGAAAGGGTGGTTGGAAAGAAAGCATCGAGCTTCCTAGATGGTTATTCAGGGCTATAATCAGGTGGAGGTAGTACCAGAGGTCCTCAGCACAAAACAACCTTTGCAACTGAAGAAGAGTTGTATGCCTATCGAGCCATCCATTTAGGCTCACTAATGCCCTAGCCACATTCCAAAGGTTAATGTGCACAACTTTCAAGGAATATATCTATGGGAATTCTTGGAGGTATTTATTGATGACCTCTGTGTACAGACCCAAAGGAGTTTATAAGCACTAAAGAAGGCATTGTAGAGATGCACGTTGTACCATATATCACTCAACTGAGACAAGTGTCAGTTTTGGGTTCAAGCACGAGGTGATACTAGATCACATTGTCTCAAAAAATGGCATATCCAAAGATGATTCTAAAGTCAGGCGCTAATATTAGAGCTCCAACCTCCTACAAACTACAAAGGTGTGCAGATATTTATGAACCATGTGGGTTACTATCAATGATTCATACTATTTTTTGCCAAGATAGAAAGGCCTTTCAACACCCATACTCAGAGCACCTAATTGGAAATTGGTATTTCATGTCCATATTAATGCATCCACCTTTGTTATTGGGTGTGCATTAGCTCAACCAAGGGAGCACAAGATGGATTACCCTATAAGTTTTGCAAGCAGGCAACTTTGTGAAGCTAAGAAGAACTATATCACAACAAAAAGGGAGGACCTAGCTATGGTATATGCGATGAAGAAGTTTTGTCATTACCTTTTGGTGAACAAGTTTGTATTTTTTTTTGATCACCAAGCTCTTCTCTATCTAGTCAATAAACCTTGTAGAATAGGTAGGATTAGTAACTGGCTGTTGATTCTACTAGAATCTAATTTCACCATTGGGGTTAGGCAAGGAAAGTAGCATGTAATGGCAGATCTTATGTCCAGAATACCTAATGGGGAGCCGCCTACTACAGGTGTAGATTATGATCTAACTAATGTATCATTATTTCAGATAGAGTATGTGTCAATCTGGAGAGAGGGAATCATGGAAAATCTGACTATGGGTCAACCTAAACTAGACCAATCCAAAGCCCAAGCTATGCATATGATTTGATTGTTGGCACCATATCCGTTAATGGCACCATATCAGTTAATAGCAGGGCGATTGTACAAACAAGGAGTAGATGATGTTCTTTGTAGATGGCCTTGAGAGGATGGATATTTGGAAATATTTTTGAAAGCAATGTTGGAATTGCAAGAGGGCACTTTGCGGGAGATGTAATGGCTCAGAAAGTCATGCAAGATGGTTATTGGTGGCCAATACTATTCAAGGATGCTGCTATTATGGTAAAGCATGTCAAAGGGCAGAAAAGCCACAACAAGCAGATAGAAATCCCTTATGGCATGTTATTGCCATGCAACCTTTTGAGAAATGGAGACTGGAGTTTGTAGGACCAATTAGTCTAGTGGCTAAGGGAATGCAAGCTAGATATATAAAAGTGAGAATTGATTATTTCACAAAGTGGGCAAAAGCAAAGGCAGTAAGAACTGAAGATGCATGGTCTAGCGCCAAATTCATCTATGATAATATCATCACAAGATTGAGCTATCCTTATGAAATTGTTAGTGAAATTGTTAGTGATCATGGTCTAGCGCCAAATTCATCTATGATAATATCATCACAAGATTGAGCTATCCTTATGAAATTGTTAGTGATCAAGGGAGGCACTTTATTAACAAAACTATTAGGATTTTATTGGCTGATTTTTTTTTTCATTCATAAGAAATCAACTCCCTATTACCCTCAGGCTAATGGGCAAGCTGAGAGCACCAATAAAACTTTAGTAGCAAATTTAACAAAGACATAAACTCGAGTGGGTATGTAAAACATCATACAAAGTTGTAGTTCCATTCAAACTAGTCTTGCCTTCAAGGTTGGGAATCGTAAATTCCATAGGCATTTCATTGCCTATGGAATTTACATCTGGAGCAATTTAATGAGATGAGGCTGACGGCCCTACAACGGATGATCACAAAGAAGAGGCGCCGAAAGAATTGGTTTGACAAGCAGCTGAAGTTGAAAGAGGAGCAAAAGGCTAATATGGCACTAATATATGACGCAAAGAACTGAAAATGGGAGCTCCAGTTCAGCACCATTGGTCCTTCTAGAATTGCTAATATATCACTTCATAAGGCTTTGTGAGGCTAGAGACATTGGCTGGTATAGAAGCTCAGTGCAAAAACATGGGAAGCTTTGGAAGTGGAACGAGAGAAAGATAAAGCTCAGGCAGCCCTAGAAGAAGTGAAAAAACAGGCTCGCCGAGAAGGGAAGCTGAGGAGAGCAAGATTGGCTACTAGCATTAATGTAATGGACCTAGCACATGGTCAAGAAACAGCTACAGCGGCAAGACCTACTTATTGCACAAGCATAGGGGATGGTGAAGACATATCACCATTGAGGGTTCACCTTGACTTAATGGGTGATAGAAACCGTGTAACTTTGATGCAGTAATTAACTTAATGGTTGATAGAACCACCAACACTAGCAGAAGCCTCGACCACTGAAGATGTCTGTAGTCATCAAGGAGAAGATCAAGAGCTAGGCAAGACAACGGTTTGTCGGCTGGTGAGAATCTATTCAACAAGTTATTCCAGAGGTTCATGCTCTCACCCCATAGACTAGGGCACAGTTGGCATATAGAGCCGGAGCGTGGTTTGCTGATTGGTGGGCTTGGCTACCGTGAAACTACTTAGAACAGAAGAGAGCAAGGAAGACCCATTACAAAGTCAAAATTTGGCCATACAAGTGAAGAACACACTCAAAAAGTAGTTCACCTCCTCACCTAGCACCACTCATGAAAGAGAGAGGGGGTCCTCGGGATTCCTCTTCCCGCATGTGAACCATGCGGACATCATGCAGACTGGTCCTTTTTTTGGTAGCAACCCGGTTCGACCCACCCACTTAACACAACTACTAGCAATTCACGAAAATAATCTTTTTTTGCCTTCACCCGCCCTAGCTACCGGTCCCCTTCTCTCCCCTATTCCGTCTGAGGAGCTACTCAAAGATGGAGCATTCAGAAGAACCCCACCAAAGCTGCAAAAAGAAGAAGACCACGGAAGTTTGCCGGTTTTTTTATCTGACGGAGAAGGAGATGCTCTAGCTAAAGGCCGCCCTTCTTGCGAAGAAACCGGGAGGAGCCAGCATCGACATCGACCCCAACATAACCTCCAGAAGCGATGGACCTTGTGGAGGTGAACAAAAGCCTTATGTAATAGCTTCCTGAACACCAAAGTGAAAGTTCAATATAGCATAGTCCTCTCAGACCACTATCCGATCCTCTGTCCTTTCTCACAAGGAACCCAAAAACTCAGGTCAGGATGGTTTCATACATACCCTAAGTTGTTCCAACTCCCAACTGTTAGGAGCAATCTGGAGTTAATATAGACAAAAAACTTCAGCTCCAATGCCTCTCCCTCTCAAGCCTGGAGCTAGGCAGTGAGAGATTCCCAAAAATTGCTTATTAAAAAGGAAGTTACCAAAATAAGGGCAAATAGGAGACATTAGAAATTCCAGGAGCTCCAGTCGTTGGAACAGAGAATAAACCAAGGTCAACTCTTCCTTCAAAACCATTTCAGTTAGAGATCAAGAGGACGAGATCTAGTGCCAGCAACTAAAATTGTTCTTTAGGGAATGGTGGGCAGGGAAACTGGACAAACCCTCTAAAGAAATGTTCAATATCTTGAAAAGGAAGGCAGTAGTAGACCATATCCTAATGCTCAGAAATAACAATGGCAACTGTGTTTAATCGATAGTAGCTGAAAACCTAGAAATAATCAAAGGTCACTTCTCCAAGGTTTTTACTATCAGAAAATCCCCCTCAGAAGACTGATTTAAAGTCATGCAAACTAACTCAAAATGCAGGATAAAAATGATCTCTAAGAGCATGGCTGGAACCTTGGAGTTTGACCTCTCAAGAGGAGAGGCTGAAGAAGCCATTATGGCTATGAAAAATGGTAAAAGTCCAGGGCTTGATGGCCTACCCACAGAGTTCTTCAAAGCTTTTAAACACTTACTTCTCTGCTCCTTGAGGTTTGGAAGGAATCCATTAGGTTGCTCAATCTCCATAAATGAAGGGGTCATCAAACTTATCCAGAAGAGAGGGGCTAAAGAAGATATAGCTAATTGGTGACCTATCACCATGCTCTCTACATCTTATAAAATATTTGCCAAAGTTGTAGCCAGACGCTTATCAAGTCATCTGTAGGAATGGATAAGACCTGAATAGAAAGGGTTTATCGAAGGCAGATTCATTTTGGATGCCATTATAGCTCTCAAGGAGGGAGTTGAATATGCCCAACAAACACAACAAGATTTTATCTTTTTCAAAATTGATTTTGACAAAGTCTATGATAGATTGGAATGGGATTTTGTTCTACAATCCGTCAAAGACATGGGGTTGGGGCCCAACTTCATCAAAATGGTGCATGTTTTGTTTGATAATGCAAGGGCTAGGGTTATAGTGAATGGTACTTTAACAGAGTCCTTTGAGTTATGCAGATCCATTAGATAGGGCTACCCTCTTGCCCCACTGCTATTTGCTATAGCAGATGCTGCTCTCGGGTGGTTGATTCAAAATGCAATAGAAGAAGAATGGATGTAGGGCATTTCTATGCCGAATGGCAAGCAAACATGTCTTCAACAATTTGCTGATGATATGAATGGTCTCATACATAATGATGCACTCTCTATTGCTACATTTTGGAGATGTCTGTAGGTTTTCTGCCTAGCCTCAAGATCAATTATTAACCATTCCAAAATGGATAAAAACGATGCTTGAAGAGCCTCCGCAGTGGCTAATGGACCAAGGCTGTATGGTTCTCTAGGAAGAAGAACAAATATTCAAAATTTTTGGGATCGCAATGGCATTTGGAGTGTCTATGCAAGAAAGATGGACTTGGGTTCTTGACAAAATACAAAATAAATTCAGTAAATGGTCTGGCATGCAACATGATTTGGTTGGTAGAATGGTTGTCCTAAAACACATTTTATTCCCCATTGCCCTATACTTCTTGGCATGTTGGTGTCTCTCTAACTCAGGATTGAAACAACTGGAGAAACTATGCTAGAATTTTTTATGGTCTGGAAATGCAGAAGAAGTCAAATTTCCCAAAGTGGCTTGGAATGTATGTACACAACCAAAAAATTAGGGGAGTCTGGGCTGCCAAATATCACAGACATTGCTGACCGTATGGTAGCTAAGTGGATTGTTCAAAGTTTTTACATGCTAGATGCTGATTGGGCAATTCTGTTATGCCGTAATCCCTAGGTGGAAAAAATTGCCTTTGATGACGCTCTTCTTTAATCCAATCACCATCAAAACTCATGGAAGTGCAATAGTAAAATCCATATGGCAAGAAGCATGGAACAGATGCAAATTGGAAATTGTACTGCACAGAAATACACGGAAACATGCCCACATTGTACACTTGGACTCCATCTGGTTCTCTTCAACGCTCTCTCTGAACATTTCTGCAAAGCAATACAAACATGCCTTTAAACTCCATAAAAAAGGCATATAGATATGGGAGGATAGATGGAACATATCTGAATGCAGATGGCTAACAGAACAAGAGCTAAAATCTCTCTTCAAAGTTTCACATGCACTCTCCTGATTTAGAGTAGAATGCAGTTGTGTTGGCCGGATGATAGAAAGGCTCAGATCCAACTCAGGGGGGGCCTTTTACCCACAAAGCTTTTGCGTGGAAGTCCAAATGTAACCTATCCCAAGTCTTCCCCCCTGAGGACCACCTTTACATTGCAAGTTGAATAGAAGATGGAACATCCTCTGGGACAAGAAACAGTGGGGTTTCAAATTCAAAAATATGTGGTCTCCCTTCATCCTGCCAAAAAAATCGTGCTTGCTTTGGCTAGTTGCCCATAAAGCCCTATGGACAAACTCAAGAGCCCAACATTTTGGGTATGGAAGTGGAGTATGCCCAAGATGTCATGCTGCACTAGAAACAATAGAGCATCTGTTTTTTAGGTTGTGCCCATAACATAGAAGCTATTAAATTTCTGAACCAATGTGTAAGCCTTGTGTAGAACTGGAAACTATCATGGCAAGAAATCCTTTTGGGACAACAAATTAAATGCTCAGCTGCTCTTTGGAATGTGATTCGTGCTGAATATCTCTGGGCTATTTGGATTCATAGGAATAACTGTCTGTTTAAGAATGCGCAGAGCAATTTGATGCACAGACTGAGATGTGAACTGCATGTGCAGATGAAGACACTGCATAGAGCGAGTTTGAAGGCATGTGAAGCGTAGCACACAAAAAATGCAACAGAAGAGACCCTGCAGATGACCAAGGCTAAAGAGGACTTCCAAGAGAAAATCAGGGAAATCCAATATGAAAGGAAATTTCAGGATGGTTTGGTGGTTGATGAAGAAGTCGAGCTCTTGATTAAAGATTTAGATTTGCAGAATTACATTTGCAGCCTTACTGAGATGAGGAATGTGTTAGCTTAAGTTAGAATTAAGCTTCTTCAAAGCTTGGATGTACTCCCTGACTAGACCTTTGGGTTTGACTTTATTTTTTGCTATCCTGCTGTGTTAATATATTTCTAGTTTCTCTTAAAAAAAACATGAAGTATTATTCTGAAAATAATATGATGTATTACCTTAGCCCCTATTATTATCATTAAGGAAAAAAACGGTGAGTCAAAACCAGATGGGGAAAAATAATACGACGTTTTATTAATAAGACAACATATTATTAATGAAATAAATAAATCCAACGTATTACTTTGGGCCATGAACAAATACGCGATTATCGGTGATTTTTTGCAATGTTTTGTAGCCCTCTATAAGGAAGGTCTTGGGAAAATTTTCTAGTAACCCTTAAGACCTTGGCATCCAAGCTATTCCTTGCCACCCTTGTGCACCTCCACTCTTGGCTTTGTGGTTTTGCAAAGCTTTCAAGCTCACCGCAACAAGCACCTGGAATATCTATCAACCTTGCAAAATGTGGAACTGAGGCCAATGGTGAATAGCATGCTATGGTTGGGCATCTTACTTCTATTTTGAAATAAAGAGCTCCTTGGACAGCAACAAAGAAAGAATACATTATCTAGAGTATCTCACAAAGTACTTGCTACATTGCTTGAGAGTAGAAGGTCATCAAGGGGACAACTACACTCTGCTGAATACTTGAATGTTTAGGCACCATTAAATGTAGATAATTGTCGCTTAAACTTGAGTCCGGTACTCTTAAGCGACTTACCAGAGTCACTAGCTCTGGCTCTTACTACTTCAGATGAGTTTCTTGGTCTGGCATCACAATGCACTTCCGTTGCTTCAGACACTCCACTGGTTTCAAAATTGTCAGTTAGAGGAGCTGAATGAACTTGGTCTTCTTCAATTATTGTTTTCTGCTACTTTCTCTGAGCTCGGTGCTCAGTTGTCTCAGCTTTGGTCTCTGAATTCATGCCAACTATCCTCCAAGATTAAGGATACAACAGGATCACCAAATGTAGAAGTGGGTTTAGTTGGAATTGGCCAGCTAATTGTGAGTACTCTGGTGAGCCAATTGCCAGCTAACCGGTTGCCATTCTGGGCGATCAAGCGAGATATGTGCTTAGCCTACCAATGCTAATCACTAGATTTCGATTGAGACTCTAGGCGAGTTTTAGTGCGAGACGGAGAGGAGGAGAGGGAGCTAGCCAGATATTCCTCCTACGAAGCTCTATGGATAGGAATTTGGCTTGTCATTTCATAGCCCTCCTACGAAGCAGTATGGACAGGGATTTGGCTTGCCAAGAAAATTTGGTGCATGACATATGTACACGTGAACGGCTAACAAAAGAGAAGCAAGAAAGAGATTTTGGAGTTTGGAAGATTTTGGGAGCTTTCCAATTTTGGCAAAGTTGCTTACTCTTTGTGGTGCCAGATCCCTTTTGGGTAGTCTCCAGATTTGGAAAGTTAGGTTTTCATTTTTGGCACAATTTCCCCTTTTTTTTTTCTTTTTGCAATTTTTCGTTTTAGTAAGTTTTGGATTTCAACTTAGGTACAATCTCTATTTTTGGTAACTTTCAGTTTTATAAGTGCAGATTTCCAATCTTGGGATAGTTTCTATTTAGTCAAGTCTCTCGTTTTAGTATGGTAGACTTTCTAGTTTTGGAATTGCTAAAGATTCACAAGAAAGAAAACTTTTAAGGTGAAAAGAGATACACAAGAAAGCATGAAAAAGTAGAGGTTCCCCTTTTTTTAAAGGCAAAAAGTAATGTAAATAGCAAAAAGAGGCTTTTGGCAAAATCCAAGGACAAGAATTAAATCATGTACTTTTCCTGCAACGCTATGGAGCCTATGAAAGGACACCCAAGGGGACACTTAAAGAGAATCGGATCATTGGACAAGCAAGTTGGGTATAAGGAGCGGTTCGTGTACTATACCAAGAGCAAAGAAGAAGAACGATGTGTGTGTGTGTGTGTGCGTGCACGCGCGCGAGAAGACATCCCCCCATTGTACTCAAGTATTTTGATAAGAAATTCAAGTGTTTTTTGTGTCTAGCCTTTTTGTCGAGTGTGTGCATTGAGTGGAGCCTAAGGGTGTGCAAGAGTGTGTGTGTGTGTGTGTATTCCCTGGTGACACATTAAGAGCTGTTTGCTATGACATAGTGGTGAAATATAGTCTTGGTCTTGATTTTCTGGACAAAGTATTTGGTGTTTTGGTGTTGGTTTTCTATTTTGGATGAGTGTTTGATTGACTCTCTTTGGGAGCTGTTTAGAGGCCGGATTCTTGACGTGTCATCGTTGGTGTCTCCACTGAGGAGTTCTCCATCAGTAGGCCTTCAGTTTACAAGATTGAAGTTGGCTATTCTTTTAAAACAGATCCATGAGTGGAGATTTCTTCAATGACCCCTTCAAATCCATCAAATTGGTTGCCCATACATCTAGTTTTTAGTTTTTTGAAATGACATTTTTACAAATAAGTGTTTTTCCCATTGGCGAGATAAGGAGAATGTTTTTGAGTGGATCTCTCGTGTTACACAATATTTTCAGCAAGGTGGGATTAGTGTGATGACTATGACAATGCAATTTTTGAAAGACAAGGGCTAAGAGATCATGAAAAACATTGGTATCAAAGACAAGATCAGAGCATTCGAGGAGATTGGGAACTTCTTCAAGAAGCACTAGTCAAGAAGCACTAGTGAAGAAGCACTAGTGAACGCGTTTGGCTTTGCACACAAAGGCCAGAAAGGCTATGGATGCAATTTAAGGGTGTGAAACAGGAGAACCTAGAGACCTCAAAGATTATGGAGACAGAGTGATGTCAATGTCAAACCATTTGGAGGTGTTAGTTGGCAATTTGGATTACTCTTTCTTATTGGCAATTTATGTGCATGGTTTGCTTCCACAATTCAACAATATGTGCCCCCTATTGGGGTGTCAAGATGCCTGCATGCATTGAGGAAGTAGAGTTCATTCTTACAGAACTTGAAACCGCTCTTTCACAAATTTCTTCTTTGGAAAGTTGTATCAGGTTTGATTCTAAAGCATATCTTGATGAGGAGAAAATGGATTCTAGTTCATCTTTAGAGATGGAGACAATAGATGGTTCCATATTGGCGCATAGGTGATTCTTGTGTTTGTGTTAATGCACCTCCCTTGGGTTTTGACATAGGGGAGTATTGCTAGGCATCAATGTGACCTCGACTCTTGATGAAGATAAGGTTTGTTTGGTTCTTGATGCTTTATTTGACAAGATGCCGAGTCTAGATGACTTGGGAGAGCTTGGGTTCATGCATGAGCATGAAGAACAGGTGTTACATGTGGACTATGCATACCCTATGTGATGGAGACATGTATGAGTGTGTGGAGTTCTGTGTTGTTTGGTGTCAATCTTGTGGTGGTGATTGTCATTTTGGTTTGTGTTGTGTGGTTTTCTGAGATCATTTGTAGGCTGTTAGAGGCTAGATCTCTAGGGGATTGTCATTGGTGCCCCCCACCCACTGAGGATTTGATTGCTCTCCACTGAGGCTCGAAATAGTGCTTTTGTGGTGATTCAATAGCAAATAGAAGCTTCTAAAGAATCGTGAAGATGGTGAAGGATCAATTTTGTGGATACCCCTTATTTTATGCATAGTCAGGCAAAGACGCTCAGGATTTTTGGGAGACTTTTCATGCATGTTTCCATCATAGTTAGGAAGCAAGCTTTGGTGTGGTTCAATGACCGGAAGCCTATGCTCAATGTCGATGAGATAGAGCGACTCTTCAAGGAAAAGTATTATAGGGTCCCATCTTCTACGGAGTTATGGGGAAAGCAATTGAAGCCCATCATCAATGGACTTTAGATGAATATGAAGAGTACAAGAGTACCAATGGTATTTGCTCCCGTACAAATAATAAGAGAGATAGAGATGGAGAAGGAGGCAGGGCTGGCCATGGCAGAGGTGTTCTACAATGTTGAAATTGTGGAGAGAGAGGGCATGGGATGCACAATTTCCCATGGCCTAGAAGAGAGATAGGAAGGCCAACTTTAAATTACCCAGTGATGCATGTAAGAGGAGCACAATAGCCATAGCCACATGATGAGCACATTGGCCCATAAGGTTTAGGAGGAGGGGTGCAAATTCTAAATGGTGGTCTCGAACGGAGAGCTGCGGATTATAAAAACATGTTGCAAAATTCTAAATGGTGGTCGACGGAGAGCTATGGATTATAAAAACATGTTGCAAAATTATCCCCAATTGTTTGTAGTAAAAGACTACGCAGAGGTGAGAGGGGTCGATTCTATCCAACATCACATTGAGTTGAAGCCAGATGTAGTATCGAGGGCTCAAAAGTTGTGGAGATTAAGACACATGAGGGAGGATGCTTTGCTAAATAAAGGAGGTGAAGAAGTTATAGGTGGGAGCATGATTCATCTACCCAGTGGACAATTCGGAGTGGGTTTCCCCAATTGTGGTCACCCCCCAAAGAAGAATGGGCAGTGGTGAGTTTGTGTGGACTTCCTTGCTAAAGGAGGTGAAGAAGTTATAGGTGGGAGCATGATTCATCTACCTTCTAGTGGACAATGCGGAGTGGGTTTTTCCAATTGTGGTCACCCCAAAGAAGAATGGGAAGTGGCGAGTTTATGTGGACTTCCGACCCTTAAATGCAGCAACCAAGAGGGATCATTTCCCATTACCTTTCCAGGATGAGATCCCGAATGAGGTGGTCGGACACGAGAAGTACACAGTTTGTGACGGATATTCAGGATATTTCTAGATTAGGATAGGTGAAGAGGACCAAAAGAAGACCACCTTTATCACTCCTTGGGGTTGTTTTGCCTTTAGGGTTATGCCATTCAGTTTAACAAATGCCTCGGCCACATTCCAGAGGTTTATGACCTTCACCTTCCATGCATATTTTGGTATGTCCATTAGGGTATTCATTGATGATTTTTGCACATACAGTATACCCCCACACACACCTCCTAGCTTTGGTCCTTGCTAACGAACCCGTTGAGAGAGGCGAACTCACCAACAACTCCACCTACGCATAGTGATGCTCTACAATCGTGCTACGTGTCACTCACGGAGTATTGATCCTTCCTTGCCTCTCTATGTGCATGCTCAATCCACTCTTTCGTGCTCACACACTCTCTCCCTCCCTCTCTATGCACACACACACTCCCTTGTATGCATTGACACACTCACTCTTGCAAGCTCACACCTCAAGCAAGCAAGCACAAGTGCATAAACAAGCATGTAATGAAGAGAATAGATATCAACAAGAGCACACAAGCTTTAATGGAGAGCTCACAATGGCAATCTTCTTCAATTGTAGGTGAGATCCTCAAAATGAGGATTACATTGCCTATTATACTCATGCCGGAGTTTTCGTACATGGGTAGCCAAAAAGGCGTGCAAAACTCCTATTCTAGTTATTCGGTTTCTTAGTAGATAACATTGGTATTCTAGCTATTTGGCTTCTTAGATTACATCGGTTGGCCCCAAAATACAATTGGCACAACGGTATGTTTACATGATGAGTAATATATTTAAATACCTAGTAGTGGGATACGGTGGAGTCGGGGTTTAGCTTAACATACATCATTTCCTTGCCCTCCAGGAATTTCAAGCTAACTATTCCCTACTTTGTGACCTCTACTACTCTGTATGGTCCTAAAGTGCCAAACTTTAACTTTCTCTTTCTATTTTTGACATCATATAACAATACCATATCTCCCTTCTTTACATGGTCTTCCTTCTTGTGCCTAAGTTGACTATCAAACCATTTCTTCCTTCTCCTTTTCTCAACAATCATTTCGTGGAGTGCAAGTAAACGCACTTCATTTAACTTTTCTAATTCCAAACGCCTGTCTACCCATTTTGACTCATGCAATCTAGCCTTTAAAGAAATGCTAAGACTGGGCAACCAAAAATTCAGCAAGCATCAAAGCATCCAAACCATAGACCAATTTGAAAGGTGTTTGCCCAACCGCCACTTTTTAGGCCATCCTATAAGCCCATAGTGTTGATTGTAAGTATTGCTGCCAATCACTTTGAGAATTTGATATTATCTTTGTAAGAATAGCAATCAAGATTTTGTTAGTGCTTTTTCGCCTAACCATTTGCATGCGAATAGTATGGCGTAGATTTCCTATGGATTACCATGAATTCAACCAACAATGTTTGAATGGTGTCATTGATAAAATGAGTTCCTCTAACACTAACTATCTCATAGGGACATCTAAACCTTGTGATAATGTGCTCATATATAAATTTAGTGGTGGCCCTAGTATCTGCTATTTTTATCGCCTTGGCCTCTGTCCCATTAGGGAAAATTTGGACTCAAAAAGGGGCCTTGTAAGAGATCCCTTGGGATGGTGATGTGGACAAAGCAAGCCAATAAACCCACATATAATATTGGAGGGTACGTGCGTCATTTTTGAGTTCTTTATTCCATTGACTGACATGTAGGGTGTTTTTTAATTCAAAACAATACCTCTTAAGTATAGTTTTTTATTCCCACTATGGTGCCTTATTTTATTGAAAAAAGACACCACTCTCTTTCTTCATTACACTTTTGAATGTAACCAAGCCAACTTTGCTTACCAAACTGTAACCGAACTTCGTCCCTGCAACCCATCATCTTGCATTGTCTCCCTCATTGTCTTCCCGACTCCACAACCACAACCACTCCAAATCCGAATTGTTTTGAGCAGGAGGTTTTTGATTTTCTCTTCTTCTCAAGGCGGCAAGTTTTGAAAAAGGATGGAAAAGTATTTGTTCTTCATGTGCCATACCTGCTTGTGCATGAATAACAAACCCATTTCTTACCTTTTTCAAGTGAGGGTTGTGCTTACAAGTATTCTGTACATTTTAGTGCATCCAGGATACCAACAAGTTTGTTTGATGGACAAGGAGGTATTATTTAGTGATGTTGTCTTTTGGTTTTAATGAAGCAATCTTCTTCAAGGGAGATAAGTGTAATATCTTTGGTTTTAATGAAGCAATCTTCTTCAAGGGAGATAAGTGTAATATCTTTGGTTTCTTTTGGTTAAAGTGTAAGTTCATGATGCTTTTTGGTGTTGTTAAAGCACAGAATAATGCAATGGAACCTGTGAAACAAAAGAAGAAAAAGGTGGACATCCACTTCCAGTAGGTAGAAGCCGATTATGCTCCCTGCTGTAAGAGAAATTGGTCTAGGCCAACATGCGAAGCCCACATTACTGAGCTTCGAAATGAAGGAAAGAAAAATGTGAACCTATGCTTGGATGGTAGTATTTACCCACCAGATCCAACCTCCTCTCAATCTCCATCATTCTTTGGGTTGACAAGTTTCTTCAAGTTTGTGTGTGAGGGTGAAAATGGATTGCTTGGATATTGCAAAAGATTGTTTGGCCAATGTTAAAGTATCTTTGAAAAACATTTGAGTGATAGAGATGCCAGAATAAAAATGCTTGAAGGTGCGAATTTTTACTTGGCATCGATCACAACAGCTTTGCAACCTTCAAATGAGGACAAAGCAAAAGTTTGTGCTGGGTTACAAAAAGAGTTTGATCATTTGCAGCAGACTATTCGTAAGATGCAGGACACTATCAACGAGAAGAATGAAATTTTGGCAGTTCGAGAAATCAATAATTTCACATTGGAGAGTGAGAATGCACACCTTCGAAAACAACTTGAAAAGTTCAACAAAAAATTACAATATTTGAAAGACACGCCACCATTGGGTGCTCGATTACACAAGAGACAGATCAAACCATTGGAAGAACTCAATGTTGGAGGTGGCCAATGGAAGCGTCGTGTAAAAGCTTGCAGGTATTGGGATCTATAATTTCTTTGAGCTTAAATTTCTTTGAGCACTCACTTTTCCTTTTCATCTTTAGTTCCTTTTTTGGAGATGGGGGATTGGGTGTGGGGGTGGTATAGTTAGATGAATGATGGATTGACATAGCTATCGTTGTTGCTTCAAGATGGTCACAGATGTTGTGGGTCCAAAAGAGCAAGGTTCTGATATATTTGGCAAAGTTCTGACAAAAGACATCGTGGAGTCAGCAATACATCATCCTAAGTTTGCAAGACTTCGATCAGACATAGCAAAGCAATCCTTGCAGGAGGTGAGTGAAGCATTCACTCCTGCAGATGCACAAGGTATATGTGACATGGTTGGTATAAGCACAAAGTCTTACAGGATGTTGTTTAATAAAGTTAAAGAAGGTTTCAATTCTAAGCTTGGAAAAAAAACAGTAATTCCTATTCCACCATTTCACGTGAACAAAGCTCGAAATATTCTCAACTTGGGAACGGTCGAACTTGTTGGAGAGCCTTGTCACGTGTCTAGTACATTGACAGTGACTAAAAAAAGCGGGGAACAGAAAATCATAGAACTTATAGAGTTTAACAATCTCATTATGGATGTTCGGAAATTACAAATGGCTATGGTGAAATTTTATGACATCAGTGTACATGAGTGCAATGGAAGGCTGAAATTTGTTTTAAAACTTGATAAGAGTGACGTGATCAAAGGACAGAAGCTGGAAAGGGTTAGCATGACTTTAATGAATAGAGCTTTGGATGCAAGTATCAGTAATGCTGATGAGAAGCACTTTAGTGTACAATCCGAAAATGAGATTTGGTGGCTGGCTGCATTTGAGGTGACGTGCTATCCATTTTTTTTAAAAGTATATTATGTTGCTATCCTCTTGTTATGATGTTGTAGAGAATTTAACTGGCCTCTTGTTAACAGGTTCCAATAGAGACCCATGAAATTCTAAAGTGGTACTTTAACCAGACTGAGCTTCCTTCCACTATCTAGCAGCAGTTGAATGGCGAAAAGCTTTATGTAGAAGGATATGGTGAATATGAGGTTGAATGGCACCTGGCTGCAGATCTTAAAACTTTGAAATACATGTTTGGTATTTCCCAAGGAGCAATGGCCAAGTATCCTTACCTGTATTGCATGACCGAATGAGGTGTCTCCAAAGGAGGAAAAGAGAGAGAATGGAAATGCCTAAATGCAATCAGTAATAGGCATGAAGCCCCAAATCGTGATGCTCCAGGAGTGGATCCTAATTGGGATCCAATTCTTCCTATTCCTTTGATCAGAGTTCATATTTGTGTTTTGCATGCGCTGGTTAGAATAATTGAGAAACTACTCTACATGTACATCGAATTTTCATGGAATATGAAACCAGCATTAGAGAGTGAAAGAACTATTAAAAAAATAGAGCAAGTGCTTTCAGATGCAGGTTTACATTGTGGTCAAGTGAAGATTGAGAAGGACTTGAGAAGATCAGGGAAGACCGGAAATGTTCCTAGCAAACCATGTTTTGGAGGTGCAAAAGCCAGAAAGTTCTTATCTAATCATACCCAGAGAGGTCATTTGGGTACAGATTTTGAGGTGTGGAGGAAGAAGCTTCATGCAGCTGTACCTGATCGAGGCTCTTCAGGACAAGCAAGGGTGGCAAAGGCCAAAGCGTGGTTGGCACTTGATTGCCTAGCACCTTTGTTGCAAAAAGCAAGGTTTGAAGATGGGGATGTTGAGAAATTTGAGGCAGTTGTGACAGAGTTCTACACTAGCTATGAAAAGGCATGGGGTGCGACAAACTTGACACAATACATGGTTATTACTTGAATACTTACAGCTTTGAGTTTTTATTGTTGTTAAAAATATATTGTACGATACTAAATGTCTTGTTGTTGTTGAGCATTTGTAGCACATTTTGCATGAACATGGAACCTTTTTTGCGGAAGAGTTTGGAAGCCTTGGGATTTGGTCTACCCAAGGCATGGAAAGATCTCATTGGCAAGCACATTGTGCCTATCAACAAGGGCCACTCAACATGGAGGAGGAGTGAAGAAAAGTAATCCCATGAAGCAACTATGTCAGTGGTGGTATAGGCGGATTCAAGTGAGGGCTCGTGTGAAGATCAAACAGTCTGAATTAGCTGTGTCATGTGCAATAAGAAAGATGCAGGCTGAACGGAGACGATCAATATATGTCTCCTCACAGGGAATGCAGAATCATGCTGAATGGCTAAGACAACGACAAAGACAGGGCAGAGTGTGGAAGAAAATTGATCATTGAAATACATATTATAAAACAATGATGTTACTGTAAAAGAACAAGAGCTTTCATCTATCCCATATTTTTAATATATATACATTTCATAGTTTTTAATGGTAAGCAAGAAGAGTATTGAGAAATATGAAGAAACTTCTTAGCAAACTGGAACAATCTAAATCTGTTAATCTGGAGCAGAGACTTCCCCTTTTGATGAAGTTTCTACATCATCTTCTTCATCCTCTATCAATGGCACAACAGGGACCTTTGGCCTTGCTGTTCTAAGAAGATGCTTCTTCTCGCAATCACTCAACAGATTAGGATCTGTGATTCTACATGCCAAGCCGTAAGCAGCATATGTTAAATAATATTTACATCTCAACGAATATACTCCAGGTCCCTCTCCAAAAATTCGAACAGCTGCTTGCCGCTTCAAAAGTATTGCCTTGTTTGCATTCAGCCTTAAGTGATAGCTACCTAAATACCTGGATAGAGTCTTTATCGCCATCAGAGGAAAACTTGCATTGTCCTTGGAGAAGCTAGCGTGAGATATCACAATTTGAGGGAATTTTAGGTGATGTATATATGTTCCTAGTGTCGAATCGTGGCCCAATCCCGCCATACGCTTGCCTGAAGCACGTTTGAGGAATGTGTCTTCATATATTTCCAACTGAAAAAATAAAGGAGCATTAGCCAGAAACAACATCACCAAACATTTCAGGACAAAGTTGATAAAGCCAAATCCGCAAACAAAAGTACGAAAACACAACAAAAAAAACTAACCTCTTGCTTCTCATATGCTTCAAGCAAGGCGTCTTGCCATAAATTAGTGCTCGAACTAGGAACGGTTTTCGCTGTCTTACTTGGCACATCCCTAAACCCTCCCATGTTGGTAATATTCAGTCTTTCCCTTGCTTCTTGTAGCTCTTCCTCTGTGGCATCTTTTCCTTCATATTTAAGGGCATCAGCATAGATCATCTTTAGTATTGCTGCAGATAGGAACTCGGTGTCTTTCACATGGCTATCCACTAGTAAGTACTTATCTATCCCATCATCATCTACAAAATTGTCATCGACCTCAAGATTTTGGGCTATGAAAGCTATGCAATGGTCCTTCCTTAAGTTAAATACATGTATGTCTGTCTCAGCAATATATACTCTGAATCTCCTACTTGGTAGGAGGGGAGTAATGGCATTGGAATGGGGGAGGAGTCATCTGATTCAATATATACTCTGAATCTCCTACTTGGTAGGAGGGGAGTAATGGCATTGGTAAGGTAACGAGGGAAAAAATCCACACAAATTTTCCATAAAAGCCAAAGACTCCCAAGAAAGATCTTACATCATGGACATTTTTAGGAATGTGCTAATCTCTAATAATTGCTATCTTCTTAGGGTCAACACAAATGCCATCAGCAGCACAGCAGTGGAAACAATATGTCCAAGATATTCAGTTTTAGTTTGAAAGAAAGAACTTTTGTTGTCAAGGTTTATATACAGTTGGTTCTCTTTTAGAAGGTTGAAAACATTTCTTAAATGATCCTCGTGTCTTTTTCAGAGCGACTGAAAATAAGAATGTCATAAAAATAGACAATTACAAAATCTTGGTGATTTAAGTAGTTATATTTATCATGCAAACAAATGTAGTTGGTGCATTCGTAAGGGCAAGGGCATTACTAGAAATTCATAGTGACCAAATTGAGTGCAAAAATTAGTTTTATAAATGTTAAGAGAATCCACATGCAAAAATTAGTTTTATAAATGTTAAGAGAATCCACATGCAAAAATTAGTTTTATAAATGCTAAGAGAATCCACATGCACTTGATGATATCCTATATCTTGATTTTAAATCTATTTTACTAAAGACACTAGTATCTTTTAACTTTTCAAGAAAATTGTCAAATCTAAGGATAGGGTATTGATTCTTTACAGTCACTTTATTTAATGTATGGTAATCTACACACATTCGATAGGTCTTGTTTTTCTTTTGACTAGCAAGATAGGGGCTCTAAATGGGGAACTACTAGGTCAAATTAAAACCTTATCTAGTAATTCCTTAATTTGGTATAAGCTGCATGATGTGGTGGTTGACTATATGGCATTTTGTGATCCAGGTGAGAGGGAGGTAAGTTAGATAAATAATCATTAGCAAAGCAACCATGAAAAGAATTAAGAAAGTTTTTTGCTAGTGTGCAATGAGAGTTTGATTGACTTTCTCTACCTCTGTCACATAAATCATGTATGCATTATTTTCCTTCCAAAATACTCTTTTTTCTTGAGTGTGTGTAATCAATAGAAAAAGTTCAAGTGAAGAATGACTAGAAAGAGAAATCAATGCACCATTATGTGTGAATTACATAGTGTGAGTGTGGTAGGTCAATGCTAGGATTGTGTTGGTGTGACAAAATGACATGCCAGAATAATATCCATGGAATACAATGGTGCAATCAAGAAATTATGATGCTCTTTATATGGCCCTATCTGAATTTGAAGACTTTTAACTTCACGTATACCATTGTATATCGAGTTCCTTGAAATGCACATTTGACTTTATATGTAGAAGGAGAGGTGTGCAATTGACAAGCTTTTTAGAAATAAAATCATGCGAGCTTCTATCATCACGTGTAAAACACAAACTTGACTACCATTGTTGGATCCTTTCATACGCAATAATGAATGGAAAGATTGGGGAATACCTTGAGCGTCACTTGATTCTTAATTGACCTCATCATGAAGAGTATCCTCGGTCCAATCTAGAGAGACATCACCATCCATATCATGAGCTTCTTCTTTGATATAGTGAATCGCGACAGTTGGTTTCTTTGGAGGTGGTAACTTGGAGTACCAATTCACTACAGTATGTGGCTCGATTTTTTACAACAGTGACAAATAACACCAGGTCTAGGGAGTTTTGGTGAAGCATTATGGGTGCTATTGTGACTAGGCTTGGGGTTTGAATTTGCAAGATTTGGCTTTCAAATTACACCATTAAATACATTTTTATGAGAAATTGTGGGTGCAAGTAAATTTTAAAAATTACTAGTGGGATTTGAAGAGTGAGAATTGGGTTGAAAAGATTGCTTGAATGGACAATTATTATCCACAAAAGATAATTGTTGGCCTTGTATAGGCCAAACATATTTGTAGATTGGAGCAATGTTTTTCTCTAAATCATGAGCTAGAGAAATAGGTTTATAGAGAGAAAAAGGTTGAAACATCATCACCTCTGCTTGTATACCTTCTTCATGAACATCTTGTTTTTTTGTTGCAAAGTACCAGTAGGGACATCCTCAAGCATGCGAGGATGTAGTAAAGTCTCCTAAAAATACTCTATATATTGAGATACAATGTCCCGATAAATAACAACATATGCCTTAATAAAGAACGTCTTATTGCAATCTCAAGTTGAAATACTAAAATCTTTGTGAAAGGGTTGTTTTCTTAAGAAGGTAACGTGGATTCTAGTCTTATTGTCTCACTCTTCTCTAAGTGCGCTCTCTTTCCTTCTTGAAATCTATATTAAAAGAGACACATACATGGCTTGGGAGGGACCTTACAGATTGTTGGAGAGGGTAAAATTGAAGTTGACCATGTTTGAGCAAATTTGAAGCCTCTTGTGCTCGCAAAACATATCTATGGTGTTCGATTAAGAAGAGGACAAGTGTAGAGAAAGATGGTTTTGGATTTTTGACTGGATCTGGGAAACCAAATAGTTTTGCACCTCCTATGGACCTTTTAACAATAACCAATGTATAAAATTACTCTAGCTTTCAAGGCTTAATTAAAACATTTGATTTGGCCTTTTTTCTTTTAATTTCTTCACCTCCTTGTCCTTGGCTCTAATTACCACTAATACAAGAGGGTGATTTTCCTTTTACATAAAAATAATTAAAATAATCCCTCTCTCCCTCCCTCCCTCTCTCTCTCTCTCTCTCTCTCTCTCTCTCTCTCTCTAATTTCTTGTTTAAAACCATAGCATAAAAATATATCCAACTTGCCAGAATACACAAAGAAGAACCATAACATGCATGTGGATTAAATCTCCCCCACGCTTGATGGCTCACACTTTTAAGCAAGTGTATTTAGATATCTTTTTGCGTTAGTTGTGAGCCAAAAATAGTTTTTACACTCCACTTTGGGCCTTGCTCTTAAAAATAGAAAAGTCTAAGCTTTAATGCATGAACCTTACTATAACTTTAAATAAATTTCTCCATGAGCCTACTAAGGATAAATAAACTATATGAACAAATGTGCTTGGCCACCATTTGGCTACAAAATAATGATGGCCATAAATCTACTACAAAAATATAATGTTGCCAAAAATGTGCACACATGTGAAACTCTCATCGAGTTGCCCATGTAGTACTAGCCCTCACAGTGATTTGCTATCAAAGCCACATGCCAAATATTATATCCAGTGACTATCTACCCAACACGGTGCAACCCCAATGTCTTGCAATAAGTCACTAACCATGCTATAAATAATCAAAAATAAATACCCATGATAAATGGAATACATCACAAAAATACCATTTTAATAATTTTCACTTTCATAGCACCCATCCCCACCTCTTTTATGCTAATGTTGGTTACCAGAGATAACTCCATTTAATTACTTCCAAGACGTGAGGGAGTAGGTCCTGCACTATATGTGTTGATTAATTTTTGGTTCGCATGACTTTAAGCAAGTTATGATGGTTGATCCTAGAGATCTAGTTATGTTTACATCAAGTTTAGGATAGAGGGTAGACTTCTAGGTGGGATGGTTCTATTAGGCTTAGAAAGCCCAGCTAACCTTGATATACTTTGCCTTGGGTGAGGCCTCTCCTTGGCTTCTTTTTCATTGTTGTACCTCTAGTATAAATGTTGTACTTGGTCTTTGTTTTCAATCCAGTGAAGCTCCGCATACACCCCTTGGTTGGCTCAGCCTTTATTTAGTCATTGTCAATGAAAGCATATAGAACCTCTTGATGGAAGAAAGACTTGAGAAGGTCTTACGAGAATGAGAAGAAGTCCCATGTTAGTGTCTACTCCCTTGACAAATGCTTTTAATTAGTGCTAAACATAAAGATTAATCAATGAATGCCATGCCTCCCAAATGCATAAAAACAGAGAATAGTCTGATTTGGAGGGGGTATTTGGAGCAACAAATCAAATGGCTTTTACAATGTGAGGTGATAGAAAGTTGTAAAAGATCCCCATTGGTATGAATAAACCCTCAATGGCTCCAAAGAATTGAGATTAATGTTAATTAATCACTAATTAGTGAAGGTAATTTTTTGTTTACACTATAGGGATGGGTCAACTTGGAGAGTGAAATTAAAGCACCAAATGATAGGGCTTTTGCAAAATGAGCATAAACCAAGTAATAGAAAAACAACCATTGATGAAATTTAAGCTCATTAACATAAAATTAATCACTCTTAATTAAGATTAATCTAAATAGACATCCTTTATGAATGCTATAGGCTTGCACTAGTTGTTGCTACAAGTCACAAGGATAGAACTCGAGATCTATTTTTTCCTTAGAAAAGAATGCACCATTCTGAACGCATTCTGCCGGTGATGGAGACCTTGATCGACGAAATGCTTTGAGCTGCAGTAAGTGCCTTGAGTGAGCTTCCTTTTGATATAAAAAGCTTGGCAAATGGTGTTCTATGGAGTGAGAAACCAAAAGCTTCAGTGACTGTGGGTTTTAAGGTAAAGAGAAAGAAAAGCTTAATTAGGGCTTAACTAATGATTATCAAAAAGGTATTGATTAAGGAGATTATTTAGTGATGAGAGAAGACTAGTATATAGCTTTGATACCATTGTCAAAAGGATATGGATTAAGGAGATTATTTGGTGATGAGAGAAAACTAGTATGTAGCTCTGATATACCACGTTAGTTTTCACGGTGGATTAAACATGATAATTGAACTAATGGTGAAGGTAACATTAGCACACCAATGTTGAATAATGTAATCACACAATGATTAGTATAAGCAAGGCATAACAATGAGAATAAGAGAGTGTACTTCCATTAGATGAGTGCCTCATTATATAGGCTGAGTACAAGAGTGATTAGGTTAAGCTAATCAAGCTTAATTACTAATACAGCTCCATGATTCTCTTCTTGGCAATCACAGGATGATTAACCATGCAGTTATGAGGAAGGAATACCTCCATGGTTGTGGACTAAGAAGAAGATAGAGAAGAGGAAGCAAGAGCACATAGGAGAGAGCAAGGTGATTGTATTATGAATAAGATGAGATGAAGCACCAAGTATTATACCCTTTTATATGCATCAAACCCTATCTTTTGACTCTAACCTAGAGTGTTCACACCAAGTTGGCTATAGACCTAATGACCGGATGCCCATATCTCTAATATTACATGGTATTTTGGTGTATTTCTAATACCCTCCCTCAATAAAATATCCATGGCTACTATGATGCCAATGCTAGCTCTAGTTACTATTTATAACTATGTTTAGGTCTTACTCATGGTGGTTTACAATGCTAGTCAATGATGACAGATGCTAGACATCTAGTTATGATTACAATTCACTTAGGATAGTAGGGTGACCATAGGTGGGTTGGCCTTGGCTAGTCTAGGAAGCCACCTATACCTTTTATAATATCAAGGCTATATAATAACCTAAAAAGTCCAAAAGATTCAGATTTTGGGGGATGACCCAAGCAAAGAATCCTCAACTCAACATAAAATAGAATTTTGAAATAAAGGGAGAATCCCCTCCAATATGTTAATGAAGATCTTCTTGATGTAGCTCTCGTAATGTCGATGTAGCTCTCTTGATCTTCTTCATGTCGATATAGATCTTGATGTTCATGAAGCCCTTGATCTTCTTCATCCTTGATTTCATTATGTAATAAAATCCAGTCAAAGATTGATCATATTCTCAATGTGTTCGTGAAGCGTGACATGATGATGATGCATATCTCTTTCAAATGATAATGAGTTGAATCTACTTAAGGGGTCTTAGCCTTATCAATGCCCAGTGCCTTGCCCTTGTATAATTGATTTATGAGCATGATGGATGAGGTACATGAGGCATATAAGCACATAAATCCCATTGTCCCAAACAATGTAATATAAATTTATACCCAATCTTGGATTAACAAATCTGATTTGATGCTTTACAAAGGTTTAGCAACACTTAAATGTGAGATATGAACCACTAATGGTCTTAAAAACCTTGGATGATTAGCACTAATCAAAGTATTAGTAGTGAAAATAATTTTTTATATTTGAGCAAAAAATACCCTTATTTGGAGAGCACTGCCAGAGGGGCAAATCAAGGGGCTTTCTCAATACAAAGCTTTGGCAAGCAATAGCAAGTTCTTTGCTTGAATCTCCTCCATATCTAATCATTTTGCTTCAACATTTGGGTTATGCATAGTTTGTTGACCCAATAAATGATCCCCAAGAGAAATTAGAATATCATTACTTGTAGGTGTCGATTTTTGTTGAATAAGCTGCATTTTGGGTGTTTTTTGATATGCTTCTCTCAGGTGCTCTTATCGACCAAATGAGCTTAAACTTTATGTGCTTGTTACTCTTACCATGTGGTACCTATAGGTAAGAGGTCTTGGGCCAATCCAAAGAGATGACAACGAATTTGTGAAAAGACTCCAGATTTATTACATTAACTGTGGCGGCGTCAGATTCATAGGGTTTAGGTCGAATTGGAGTGAGTGCTTTGAGATGTAGCTTAGCAATGGTGTTGGCTTTGAGATCCTAAGAGGGTTTGGCAAGCTGTTATGTGTGGAGGGAGAACGAATAAAAAACCCAACAAGGGGGTAGAACTACATTTTTGCAAGGAAGAGGAAAAATGGCAAAAAATGATCACCTACTGATCATGATTAGTTCAAGTGATAAGATGAAGCTAATCATGCTAAAAGAGAGTAAATGATGAGCAGAGATAAGCATAAACACTGAGAAGCATGGCTTTGATACCATGTTGGCAATCACAGGATGATTAACCATGGAGCTATGGAAGATGAAATCTCTCCATGGTTGTGGAGTGAGAAGAAGATAGAGAAGAGGAAGCTCTTGAGTACACAAGAGAGAGCAAGTTGGGAATAACACAAGGTGATTGTATTATGAATGAGATGTGATGAAACACTAAGTACAATACCCTTTTATAGGAATCAAACCCTATCTTTTGACTCTATGTAAGAGGTTGTTCACACCTAGAGTGTTCATACCAAGTTGGCTATAGACCTAATGACTGGATGACCATATCCCTAATATCACATGGTATTTTTGTGTATTTCTAACATCTCTCGATAATTCTCTCCCTGATTATAGCCTCCATATTCTCCTCCACTATTCTAGGTGCAAAAGTGAACATAGGTGGCCACATTGAATGCTGTCTAGCTCTTCTACAACTCTAGATTCTTCCATGTTTACTGGCATCTTGAGATCTTTACTACAAGGTGATTAGACGACTTTATAACCTTTGAACCTAATGCCCTTAGCCCCATGATATTTCTGTGTTTATTTCAACATTGTTAATATTCTCCACTCATTCTCCATTCATGTAGGTTCACACATTCTCATGGTTTCGAGGATGGAACGGAACCTCATGGGTGGGGATGGTTTGTAAACAAAGTGGAAGAGTCTCATGTCTATTTGGGCCAAGGCCAAGAATAAGTTTATGTAAAAGGGGTCAAGGGCTAGGGGATAGGATGGCCATGCACATAGACACTTTTAAGTGTCTATGTGTATGAAAAGGGCAGTCTATATATATATATAAGTGAAAAAGGGAAATAAAGATATAGCTAATCACTTGCTAATAGCTTACTAATCCTAGCTATTGTAGCTTCTCCCCTTTGAGAAGATGACTGACCTCCTCCATGAGTGCTACCATGCAAACTCCGGTTCATGAGTGTTCTCTCTTTTTATGTGTGTGTGTGTGTGTGTGAGAGAGAGAGAGAGAGAGAGAGTATGTTGTGCATTTGCATTAGTGCATGCGCGAGTGTATACATGTGTGTGTGAGAGAGAGAGAAAGAGAGTTCCAATATTTGAGCGAGCGAGAGAGAGAGAGAGAGAGAGAGAGAGAGAGAGAGAGAGAGAGAGAGAGAGAGAGAGAGAGAGAGAGAGAGAGAGAGAGAGGGTGCATGTGCATGTGTGTGTGTGTGTGTAAGTGTGTTTGAGAGAGAGAGAGAGAATAAAAGTAGATTTTAATAAAACATAAACATAAATATAATATATATACGTATGCGTGTGTGCGTATTTTTATTACATTTAAACATACACTTATATATGTTATGTGTGTGTGTGTGTGTGTGCGTGTGTATAATATATCTATCTACAATATTTATTATATGTAAGTTCTTAGAAGGGGAGGGGACACATGAAATGGCAGTTGGAAGAGGGCCAACAGAAAGAGAGAAGGGGGTGGGATGGGGGAGGGGAGGAGGCCCATGTTGGAGAAATGCAAAGAGAGAGAGAGAGAGAGAGAGGAGTGTAGGGATATGCTGAGAGAAAATAAATTAAATAAATAACATAATATAAAAATATAAAGATATTTTTAAATAAGTATATATATATATATTCAATCTATATTAATATATTATAATATAATTATATATATATATATACATAAGTATAAATAAGATAAATATATATAGTAAATATATCACAACATATTATAAATATGATAATTAAATATAACTATATATAATTTATATAATAAAATACATAATTTAAATATATAACTAATAAATAAAAATATATAATATATAATATAATAATATAATCCAAGACTTAAAAGCAAGCTATTATATCATTCTAATTCGCCTAGGCTAGTATAAACATCACTCCAATGCTAGTAACCTTAAATTAGACATCTGCTGTGGTGTGTCTTTCATAGACAAGCGATGATCACCATGTAACATATTACATTACACGGCTTTTCAGTGGAAATCGACATTCCTGACACCAGTGGGAAAATAGGTAGAAAGTGAAAAGGTGAGGCCGGCATCGACACCATAGAGGTCTCCAACAACGGTTAACACAAAGTTTAGTTTGCGAGCTTGTTGTTTGTCTAGTGGGAAAGTCGTGGTCTAGTGGTCATCTCACCTTTAATCTCCTTGGAACATGCACCATTTTTATGCCTTGGGAGTTTTTATGATGATTGTGGCTCTTACCCTTGCATGAAGAGTACTCCTTTTGGAGTATATCCACACATCCTCATAAGTTGGCTATCGTCATGCAATATATTATATATACTATTTTAATAATGCATTGCATATTTTGCGAGTTATATACTGTGTTAAAAGTATAAATTCTATAGTACATATAATTATTATATATATATATATATATATATATAATTTTATAATTTTATTTATATTTATAATAAATGATATGATAATAATTATTTTGGTAATATATTAATATTAAATAATATTATTATAATATTTATGATTTTTACTATATATTTTTAATGTAATATATACTTTTTACATTATAAATATACTATTTTTTTTCATATAAGGATTTTTATACCATATCTTCAAAGCTTTTTGGAAACCACAACCATCCATTGGTTGTGCTGATGGTGGTTGTTTCCAAGAAACAAGGGAAATTACACACTTAGCAATGTTTTTAGTACTGAATGGAATCTTGAAACAAAACTTGTATTAAAACAACATTTGTAGAGGTGAAAGTAGGAAAGATTGACCTACTCTACAAAACAAAGGCAAAGTTTATTCAAGTGCTTCATCCCAAAAGCTTGGCAAAAAATAAAGCTATGTATTTTTCCTGCTTACAAATTTTGTAAAATCATCTTAAAGGATGATGTGCACACCTATGCTTGATCAAAATATCTCATCAACTTGAAGGACAATATGAGTAGAAATGTTTGATCAAAATCTATCTTGCTTCTGTGCTTTATACATGTCACATTTTTTGATATCATATTGAATGAGCGATGTGAATATATGTGTTTGATCAAGATCTCTTCCTTTTTTGGTTTTTGACATGTCTATTATGATTCTAATGAAACGATATGCTTTTTAGTGTTCACTGAACCTTGAATAGTATAGATTGTGTAAGCAGTGAGCTCATTGTTTGATAGCAGTAAATGATACATGTTCCCAAATCATTCTAAACAACCCTATGACAAGAAGGTCACAACATAATCAACTAGAAATGTGTGTGCTTAGAAGAAGATTTGTCTTTTGGTGTTTGAGTCATAAACTTGGCAATCATACTTATTTGTTTTGGAGAGCTTGAAAACAATTAAAGCCATGCACTTTTCCTTTCTTTAGATTTGACCTCATTTTTAAAATTTGAAGAATGCACTCAATAACGCCAGTAAACTACATACATCCCAAACAACCTATATAATGAAGTCATGGCAATTATCTGGAAATATGAGAACCTAGAAAACATTTGGGACTTGTTTGAAAATTTTGGTCCAATAGCCACAATTCTAGGGATCCTAAGTTTTGGCTCAAGGGCTAGATCTAGATACACCAAAAATATAACTAGGTACTTGATGCATAAACTTGGCCACCATATTTACTTATGTACATAACAACAAGAACTTGAAAAAAGTTTTGGCTCAAGGGCTAGATCTAGATGCACCAAAATATAACTAGGTACTTGATGCATAATCTTGGCCACCATATTTACTTATGTACATAACAACAAGAACTTGAAAACAAATAAATCCATGTACTTCTCCTTTTGATAGCCTTGGAAATTCATCTTGCAAGATAATATAGATTATTTATGTGATCAAGCTCTCACCTATTCTTTTCATTTGTACAATTCTCCATTTTATAAGATTGTCTTAATATGTTTTTTATTCTTCAAGTCAAAACAATTGTTAGAACCAAGCACATATCAAGCTCATTCTTGTGATTTGAGACCTGTGTCACAAAAGTCAAAAACATGAATCTCCCAAATTATCTAATAATGTGTTTAAAAGCCTTAGGGTTGCATTGGCTTCTATACTAAGTCACAGAGTTCACACTTTGGCCCCCCAAGGCTTAAAAATAAGCTACCAGGTCATTCTAACCCTCATGGTTAGTGCAAACACTACTCTAAAGGTAGCAACCTAAACTCAAAGATCCCATGGTGTACCACTTATACACAAGTGGCAATCACACATGCAAAATATACCATTACAATTGTAAATGGTCAGCATTCCAATGCTTGTGGTCAAATAGGTGGAAAGTGAAATGGTGTGGCTGAAGCCTGACATCAACATGAAAGAGGTCTGTGATAGTGGTTAACAAGCTTGAAGGGTGTCTGCCCCCCTGAGCTACATTGTATGCAATTTTGTAGGCCCATATTGTTGCTTGAAGGTTTTGATTCCACTCATGTTTTGAACCATATAAAATTTTATTTAAGATAGCAATCAAAATCTTAATGGTCCTCTATGCTTGACCATTGGATTGTGGTTAATAGAAAGTAAACTTCTTGTGAAAGACTATGAACTCCTCCAATATTTTTTGAATTTTCTCATTTATTAAATGAGATACCCTATCACTCACTACTTCATAAGGGTAGTTGAACCTTGTAATGCTATTCTCCTTGATCAATTTTGTTGTTGTTGCCCTACAATTTGTACTTTTAATTGCCTTAGTTATAGCCCACTTGGTGCAATAATTAGTTTCAACACTTATGTATAGAGCTTGTGTCCCCTTGGTTGCCAAAATTATCAGCCCAACATAATCTAGACCCCACTTCTCAAATATTTTGATTGCCATCACTAGTCACTATGGATTGGCACTCATCAGAGTGCTTGACTACATTTGTTACATCCTAAATAGGCTACCCATATGACCTTCCTTGTCATACTGTTAGATACAAAATGTTTGCCCACTATGCTTTCATGTGCCTCTTGCAATATTTCATAGTACTTGACTTCTCACAAGGACACCTGCAAAGTACAACATCAACTCTCCTTCTATAGAGTTCTCTTGCCCACAAGTTGATATGGCTCTAGCATCCAAATTATTTGTGTAGCTTTGGGTTGTTCTAGGTCAGTCTATCCTATATCTTTACTGAGATACTCCACTACTTCCATGCTCCATTTTGGGATTAAATTAGTTCAAAATTAAGGAGCGTCTAGTAGTTCATCTTTTATTCTTATAAATGGTTTTCCAATTTGTATCAAGATATGATCTACCATACCATACTTCTTGCCTTGCCAAATAAGAATAGTGAAGTCAAACTCTAGCAAGACTAGTAGCCATTGCCTTGTGGCTTGTTTACCAAATATAACAGTACTTGACCACCTACAAAAACACAAGCTTGTTTGCCACCAGAACATAGGGCAGAAAGCTTCTTTACTACATTAACCAGGGCTAATCCTTTCCTCTTTGTAGTAGTATAATTCTTCTCAGCATTATTTGGTTGTCTCTACTAGCAAAATTGACAGGGTAAGTCATCTTATGCTCAGCAAATATACACCCAATTGCATGATTGGGCATATCAATGTGCACATGAAATAACAGTTCCCAATTTGGTGTTTGAAGGATCGGTGTCAATGTTAGCACATTCTTAAGTAGCTCCTAAGATTTTTGGCACTCTTCCACTAAAAAAAATTTGTAACTTGTATAAGGATCGTGCAATATCTTCCTTTCCTCAAAAACCCATGAGTAACTTGTATAAGGGTCAACAAAAAGTAGATTAAATTTTTAGTAATAGCCCCATCCTCATCTAGATAGATAACATATGGGGATGATCCTTTTATAAAGTGATGAGCAAGACAAGCAATGGAAAAAAAGAAGAGACATTTACACTCCAATATCCAAAAAATCACCTTTTATTTCCACTTGAAAATAGGATGAAAGAGGACACCTATAAAATTACTCAAAGATTGAATCCATTACGACATTTACTAGATATGCTTGCAATAAAATTTTCTATTGAAGCATGATCAACCACAGACGATACATCATAAAATACCCAAAAAAAAGACTACAAAGGAGTAGATAAATACAACAAAATATGTTGAATGTTGATCATGGACAGTGCCAAGACATAGCTAATATGAATGTACAAAGTCCTAAAAAGTAGCACTAAACAATTTCAAAATACTAGCTATAGGGCTTGACATAGCTCCCTTTTAGTAAAGAATAAACTTTTGATAATCCACATCTAAGCCCAGCTCATGCATGTATATATACAAAAATGTGTTTGCAAGGCATGTATTGTTTGCCTTCACGAACTCTCTTCTGGAAGTCCTCACATGTACATGATGGAAAAGTTGACACAACCACACTAAGTAATTTTGTTCACTTTGTGTGCTTCTTACAGCTATTAAATTATAATCCACATGCTCATTTTCAACAGCAATTGTATGCCTATGAATAGTGCAAATCAAGTCTTTAGCCCTATTGATTTTTTCTTGCATCTTTGTTCACCACCCTAGTCACTAGCTTTCCATTGCGATGCATTGAATGCACATTTGCATTGCTAATTGTATTAAGAAGAGTTTGTTTTGTTTGTTGTTGAGCCTCTCCACCAGCATTTGGCAAATCAAAAAACAAAATCTAATGAGGTTCCCACTGTAACTAGCCACACTGAAGGTCTATTTGCCGGTTTTTCAATTACATTGTGCGATGGCTCCCAATTATGGTCAACATTGTTTCCACAAAACCATATGAACTATTTCTTAGAGATAGAGGGGATCTCAATGAGTCCCTCAAAACATGGGTCTATGACAAGCTTGACAAATACACAGGTGTGGTGTATCACTCACCTCATGACTATACTCGAGTTATGGTTCTCGTAGAGCCACGTCATTGGAAGAAGCACTCATGAGCTCCACTTGCTTGTCGTGCCACACACACACGTCATGGCTTGAATCGTTCACACACACACTCGCTCAAGCACCATAACAAGCACACCAGGGCTCTAATCACACACACAAGCAAAAGCTTTAGCAAGAGGGAGACAATGGAGAGCAAGAGAACACTTCATGTTATGCATATTAAGATAATATGAGAGATTATGATTGTGGATTTGTTTATCAAATCAAGCATACTGATTGGGTATCACTAATTGTGATAGTGCCAAAGAGGAATAGGAAAGTTAGGATGTGTGTGGATTTGAAGAAAGTTAATGCCACCATCAGTAGGGATAACTATCCGCTACCATACATGGAACATGTATCAGAAAGGGTGGTTGGAAAGAAAGCATCGAGCTTCCTAGATGGTTATTCAGGGCTATAATCAGGTGGAGGTAGTACCAGAGGTCCTCAGCACAAAACAACCTTTGCAACTGAAGAAGAGTTGTATGCCTATCGAGCCATCCATTTAGGCTCACTAATGCCCTAGCCACATTCCAAAGGTTAATGTGCACAACTTTCAAGGAATATATCTATGGGAATTCTTGGAGGTATTTATTGATGACCTCTGTGTACAGACCCAAAGGAGTTTATAAGCACTAAAGAAGGCATTGTAGAGATGCACGTTGTACCATATATCACTCAACTGAGACAAGTGTCAGTTTTGGGTTCAAGCACGAGGTGATACTAGATCACATTGTCTCAAAAAATGGCATATCCAAAGATGATTCTAAAGTCAGGCGCTAATATTAGAGCTCCAACCTCCTACAAACTACAAAGGTGTGCAGATATTTATGAACCATGTGGGTTACTATCAATGATTCATACTATTTTTTGCCAAGATAGAAAGGCCTTTCAACACCCATACTCAGAGCACCTAATTGGAAATTGGTATTTCATGTCCATATTAATGCATCCACCTTTGTTATTGGGTGTGCATTAGCTCAACCAAGGGAGCACAAGATGGATTACCCTATAAGTTTTGCAAGCAGGCAACTTTGTGAAGCTAAGAAGAACTATATCACAACAAAAAGGGAGGACCTAGCTATGGTATATGCGATGAAGAAGTTTTGTCATTACCTTTTGGTGAACAAGTTTGTATTTTTTTTTGATCACCAAGCTCTTCTCTATCTAGTCAATAAACCTTGTAGAATAGGTAGGATTAGTAACTGGCTGTTGATTCTACTAGAATCTAATTTCACCATTGGGGTTAGGCAAGGAAAGTAGCATGTAATGGCAGATCTTATGTCCAGAATACCTAATGGGGAGCCGCCTACTACAGGTGTAGATTATGATCTAACTAATGTATCATTATTTCAGATAGAGTATGTGTCAATCTGGAGAGAGGGAATCATGGAAAATCTGACTATGGGTCAACCTAAACTAGACCAATCCAAAGCCCAAGCTATGCATATGATTTGATTGTTGGCACCATATCCGTTAATGGCACCATATCAGTTAATAGCAGGGCGATTGTACAAACAAGGAGTAGATGATGTTCTTTGTAGATGGCCTTGAGAGGATGGATATTTGGAAATATTTTTGAAAGCAATGTTGGAATTGCAAGAGGGCACTTTGCGGGAGATGTAATGGCTCAGAAAGTCATGCAAGATGGTTATTGGTGGCCAATACTATTCAAGGATGCTGCTATTATGGTAAAGCATGTCAAAGGGCAGAAAAGCCACAACAAGCAGATAGAAATCCCTTATGGCATGTTATTGCCATGCAACCTTTTGAGAAATGGAGACTGGAGTTTGTAGGACCAATTAGTCTAGTGGCTAAGGGAATGCAAGCTAGATATATAAAAGTGAGAATTGATTATTTCACAAAGTGGGCAAAAGCAAAGGCAGTAAGAACTGAAGATGCATGGTCTAGCGCCAAATTCATCTATGATAATATCATCACAAGATTGAGCTATCCTTATGAAATTGTTAGTGAAATTGTTAGTGATCATGGTCTAGCGCCAAATTCATCTATGATAATATCATCACAAGATTGAGCTATCCTTATGAAATTGTTAGTGATCAAGGGAGGCACTTTATTAACAAAACTATTAGGATTTTATTGGCTGATTTTTTTTTTCATTCATAAGAAATCAACTCCCTATTACCCTCAGGCTAATGGGCAAGCTGAGAGCACCAATAAAACTTTAGTAGCAAATTTAACAAAGACATAAACTCGAGTGGGTATGTAAAACATCATACAAAGTTGTAGTTCCATTCAAACTAGTCTTGCCTTCAAGGTTGGGAATCGTAAATTCCATAGGCATTTCATTGCCTATGGAATTTACATCTGGAGCAATTTAATGAGATGAGGCTGACGGCCCTACAACGGATGATCACAAAGAAGAGGCGCCGAAAGAATTGGTTTGACAAGCAGCTGAAGTTGAAAGAGGAGCAAAAGGCTAATATGGCACTAATATATGACGCAAAGAACTGAAAATGGGAGCTCCAGTTCAGCACCATTGGTCCTTCTAGAATTGCTAATATATCACTTCATAAGGCTTTGTGAGGCTAGAGACATTGGCTGGTATAGAAGCTCAGTGCAAAAACATGGGAAGCTTTGGAAGTGGAACGAGAGAAAGATAAAGCTCAGGCAGCCCTAGAAGAAGTGAAAAAACAGGCTCGCCGAGAAGGGAAGCTGAGGAGAGCAAGATTGGCTACTAGCATTAATGTAATGGACCTAGCACATGGTCAAGAAACAGCTACAGCGGCAAGACCTACTTATTGCACAAGCATAGGGGATGGTGAAGACATATCACCATTGAGGGTTCACCTTGACTTAATGGGTGATAGAAACCGTGTAACTTTGATGCAGTAATTAACTTAATGGTTGATAGAACCACCAACACTAGCAGAAGCCTCGACCACTGAAGATGTCTGTAGTCATCAAGGAGAAGATCAAGAGCTAGGCAAGACAACGGTTTGTCGGCTGGTGAGAATCTATTCAACAAGTTATTCCAGAGGTTCATGCTCTCACCCCATAGACTAGGGCACAGTTGGCATATAGAGCCGGAGCGTGGTTTGCTGATTGGTGGGCTTGGCTACCGTGAAACTACTTAGAACAGAAGAGAGCAAGGAAGACCCATTACAAAGTCAAAATTTGGCCATACAAGTGAAGAACACACTCAAAAAGTAGTTCACCTCCTCACCTAGCACCACTCATGAAAGAGAGAGGGGGTCCTCGGGATTCCTCTTCCCGCATGTGAACCATGCGGACATCATGCAGACTGGTCCTTTTTTTGGTAGCAACCCGGTTCGACCCACCCACTTAACACAACTACTAGCAATTCACGAAAATAATCTTTTTTTGCCTTCACACGCCCTAGCTACCGGTCCCCTTCTCTCCCCTATTCCGTCTGAGGAGCTACTCAAAGATGGAGCATTCAGAAGAACCCCACCAAAGCTGCAAAAAGAAGAAGACCACGGAAGTTTGCCGGTTTTTTTATCTGACGGAGAAGGAGATGCTCTAGCTAAAGGCCGCCCTTCTTGCGAAGAAACCGGGAGGAGCCAGCATCGACATCGACCCCAACATAACCTCCAGAAGCGATGGACCTTGTGGAGGTGAACAAAAGCCTTATGTAATAGCTTCCTGAACACCAAAGTGAAAGTTCAATATAGCATAGTCCTCTCAGACCACTATCCGATCCTCTGTCCTTTCTCACAAGGAACCCAAAAACTCAGGTCAGGATGGTTTCATACATACCCTAAGTTGTTCCAACTCCCAACTGTTAGGAGCAATCTGGAGTTAATATAGACAAAAAACTTCAGCTCCAATGCCTCTCCCTCTCAAGCCTGGAGCTAGGCAGTGAGAGATTCCCAAAAATTGCTTATTAAAAAGGAAGTTACCAAAATAAGGGCAAATAGGAGACATTAGAAATTCCAGGAGCTCCAGTCGTTGGAACAGAGAATAAACCAAGGTCAACTCTTCCTTCAAAACCATTTCAGTTAGAGATCAAGAGGACGAGATCTAGTGCCAGCAACTAAAATTGTTCTTTAGGGAATGGTGGGCAGGGAAACTGGACAAACCCTCTAAAGAAATGTTCAATATCTTGAAAAGGAAGGCAGTAGTAGACCATATCCTAATGCTCAGAAATAACAATGGCAACTGTGTTTAATCGATAGTAGCTGAAAACCTAGAAATAATCAAAGGTCACTTCTCCAAGGTTTTTACTATCAGAAAATCCCCCTCAGAAGACTGATTTAAAGTCATGCAAACTAACTCAAAATGCAGGATAAAAATGATCTCTAAGAGCATGGCTGGAACCTTGGAGTTTGACCTCTCAAGAGGAGAGGCTGAAGAAGCCATTATGGCTATGAAAAATGGTAAAAGTCCAGGGCTTGATGGCCTACCCACAGAGTTCTTCAAAGCTTTTAAACACTTACTTCTCTGCTCCTTGAGGTTTGGAAGGAATCCATTAGGTTGCTCAATCTCCATAAATGAAGGGGTCATCAAACTTATCCAGAAGAGAGGGGCTAAAGAAGATATAGCTAATTGGTGACCTATCACCATGCTCTCTACATCTTATAAAATATTTGCCAAAGTTGTAGCCAGACGCTTATCAAGTCATCTGTAGGAATGGATAAGACCTGAATAGAAAGGGTTTATCGAAGGCAGATTCATTTTGGATGCCATTATAGCTCTCAAGGAGGGAGTTGAATATGCCCAACAAACACAACAAGATTTTATCTTTTTCAAAATTGATTTTGACAAAGTCTATGATAGATTGGAATGGGATTTTGTTCTACAATCCGTCAAAGACATGGGGTTGGGGCCCAACTTCATCAAAATGGTGCATGTTTTGTTTGATAATGCAAGGGCTAGGGTTATAGTGAATGGTACTTTAACAGAGTCCTTTGAGTTATGCAGATCCATTAGATAGGGCTACCCTCTTGCCCCACTGCTATTTGCTATAGCAGATGCTGCTCTCGGGTGGTTGATTCAAAATGCAATAGAAGAAGAATGGATGTAGGGCATTTCTATGCCGAATGGCAAGCAAACATGTCTTCAACAATTTGCTGATGATATGAATGGTCTCATACATAATGATGCACTCTCTATTGCTACATTTTGGAGATGTCTGTAGGTTTTCTGCCTAGCCTCAAGATCAATTATTAACCATTCCAAAATGGATAAAAACGATGCTTGAAGAGCCTCCGCAGTGGCTAATGGACCAAGGCTGTATGGTTCTCTAGGAAGAAGAACAAATATTCAAAATTTTTGGGATCGCAATGGCATTTGGAGTGTCTATGCAAGAAAGATGGACTTGGGTTCTTGACAAAATACAAAATAAATTCAGTAAATGGTCTGGCATGCAACATGATTTGGTTGGTAGAATGGTTGTCCTAAAACACATTTTATTCCCCATTGCCCTATACTTCTTGGCATGTTGGTGTCTCTCTAACTCAGGATTGAAACAACTGGAGAAACTATGCTAGAATTTTTTATGGTCTGGAAATGCAGAAGAAGTCAAATTTCCCAAAGTGGCTTGGAATGTATGTACACAACCAAAAAATTAGGGGAGTCTGGGCTGCCAAATATCACAGACATTGCTGACCGTATGGTAGCTAAGTGGATTGTTCAAAGTTTTTACATGCTAGATGCTGATTGGGCAATTCTGTTATGCCGTAATCCCTAGGTGGAAAAAATTGCCTTTGATGACGCTCTTCTTTAATCCAATCACCATCAAAACTCATGGAAGTGCAATAGTAAAATCCATATGGCAAGAAGCATGGAACAGATGCAAATTGGAAATTGTACTGCACAGAAATACACGGAAACATGCCCACATTGTACACTTGGACTCCATCTGGTTCTCTTCAACGCTCTCTCTGAACATTTCTGCAAAGCAATACAAACATGCCTTTAAACTCCATAAAAAAGGCATATAGATATGGGAGGATAGATGGAACATATCTGAATGCAGATGGCTAACAGAACAAGAGCTAAAATCTCTCTTCAAAGTTTCACATGCACTCTCCTGATTTAGAGTAGAATGCAGTTGTGTTGGCCGGATGATAGAAAGGCTCAGATCCAACTCAGGGGGGGCCTTTTACCCACAAAGCTTTTGCGTGGAAGTCCAAATGTAACCTATCCCAAGTCTTCCCCCCTGAGGACCACCTTTACATTGCAAGTTGAATAGAAGATGGAACATCCTCTGGGACAAGAAACAGTGGGGTTTCAAATTCAAAAATATGTGGTCTCCCTTCATCCTGCCAAAAAAATCGTGCTTGCTTTGGCTAGTTGCCCATAAAGCCCTATGGACAAACTCAAGAGCCCAACATTTTGGGTATGGAAGTGGAGTATGCCCAAGATGTCATGCTGCACTAGAAACAATAGAGCATCTGTTTTTTAGGTTGTGCCCATAACATAGAAGCTATTAAATTTCTGAACCAATGTGTAAGCCTTGTGTAGAACTGGAAACTATCATGGCAAGAAATCCTTTTGGGACAACAAATTAAATGCTCAGCTGCTCTTTGGAATGTGATTCGTGCTGAATATCTCTGGGCTATTTGGATTCATAGGAATAACTGTCTGTTTAAGAATGCGCAGAGCAATTTGATGCACAGACTGAGATGTGAACTGCATGTGCAGATGAAGACACTGCATAGAGCGAGTTTGAAGGCATGTGAAGCGTAGCACACAAAAAATGCAACAGAAGAGACCCTGCAGATGACCAAGGCTAAAGAGGACTTCCAAGAGAAAATCAGGGAAATCCAATATGAAAGGAAATTTCAGGATGGTTTGGTGGTTGATGAAGAAGTCGAGCTCTTGATTAAAGATTTAGATTTGCAGAATTACATTTGCAGCCTTACTGAGATGAGGAATGTGTTAGCTTAAGTTAGAATTAAGCTTCTTCAAAGCTTGGATGTACTCCCTGACTAGACCTTTGGGTTTGACTTTATTTTTTGCTATCCTGCTGTGTTAATATATTTCTAGTTTCTCTTAAAAAAAACATGAAGTATTATTCTGAAAATAATATGATGTATTACCTTAGCCCCTATTATTATCATTAAGGAAAAAAACGGTGAGTCAAAACCAGATGGGGAAAAATAATACGACGTTTTATTAATAAGACAACATATTATTAATGAAATAAATAAATCCAACGTATTACTTTGGGCCATGAACAAATACGCGATTATCGGTGATTTTTTGCAATGTTTTGTAGCCCTCTATAAGGAAGGTCTTGGGAAAATTTTCTAGTAACCCTTAAGACCTTGGCATCCAAGCTATTCCTTGCCACCCTTGTGCACCTCCACTCTTGGCTTTGTGGTTTTGCAAAGCTTTCAAGCTCACCGCAACAAGCACCTGGAATATCTATCAACCTTGCAAAATGTGGAACTGAGGCCAATGGTGAATAGCATGCTATGGTTGGGCATCTTACTTCTATTTTGAAATAAAGAGCTCCTTGGACAGCAACAAAGAAAGAATACATTATCTAGAGTATCTCACAAAGTACTTGCTACATTGCTTGAGAGTAGAAGGTCATCAAGGGGACAACTACACTCTGCTGAATACTTGAATGTTTAGGCACCATTAAATGTAGATAATTGTCGCTTAAACTTGAGTCCGGTACTCTTAAGCGACTTACCAGAGTCACTAGCTCTGGCTCTTACTACTTCAGATGAGTTTCTTGGTCTGGCATCACAATGCACTTCCGTTGCTTCAGACACTCCACTGGTTTCAAAATTGTCAGTTAGAGGAGCTGAATGAACTTGGTCTTCTTCAATTATTGTTTTCTGCTACTTTCTCTGAGCTCGGTGCTCAGTTGTCTCAGCTTTGGTCTCTGAATTCATGCCAACTATCCTCCAAGATTAAGGATACAACAGGATCACCAAATGTAGAAGTGGGTTTAGTTGGAATTGGCCAGCTAATTGTGAGTACTCTGGTGAGCCAATTGCCAGCTAACCGGTTGCCATTCTGGGCGATCAAGCGAGATATGTGCTTAGCCTACCAATGCTAATCACTAGATTTCGATTGAGACTCTAGGCGAGTTTTAGTGCGAGACGGAGAGGAGGAGAGGGAGCTAGCCAGATATTCCTCCTACGAAGCTCTATGGATAGGAATTTGGCTTGTCATTTCATAGCCCTCCTACGAAGCAGTATGGACAGGGATTTGGCTTGCCAAGAAAATTTGGTGCATGACATATGTACACGTGAACGGCTAACAAAAGAGAAGCAAGAAAGAGATTTTGGAGTTTGGAAGATTTTGGGAGCTTTCCAATTTTGGCAAAGTTGCTTACTCTTTGTGGTGCCAGATCCCTTTTGGGTAGTCTCCAGATTTGGAAAGTTAGGTTTTCATTTTTGGCACAATTTCCCCTTTTTTTTTTCTTTTTGCAATTTTTCGTTTTAGTAAGTTTTGGATTTCAACTTAGGTACAATCTCTATTTTTGGTAACTTTCAGTTTTATAAGTGCAGATTTCCAATCTTGGGATAGTTTCTATTTAGTCAAGTCTCTCGTTTTAGTATGGTAGACTTTCTAGTTTTGGAATTGCTAAAGATTCACAAGAAAGAAAACTTTTAAGGTGAAAAGAGATACACAAGAAAGCATGAAAAAGTAGAGGTTCCCCTTTTTTTAAAGGCAAAAAGTAATGTAAATAGCAAAAAGAGGCTTTTGGCAAAATCCAAGGACAAGAATTAAATCATGTACTTTTCCTAGCCTATGCCAAGGGGACACTTAAAGAGAATCGGATCATTGGACAAGCAAGTTGGGTATAAGGAGCGGTTCGTGCACTATACCAAGGGAGAGCAAAGAAGAAGAACGATGTGTGTGTGTGCGCGCGCGCGAGAAGACATCCCCCCATTGTACTCAAGTATTTTGATAAGAAATTCAAGTGTTTTTTGTGTCTAGCCTTTTTGTTGAGTGTGTGCATTGAGTGGAGCCTAAGGGTGTGCAAGAGTGTGTGTGTGTATTCCCTGGTGACACATTAAGAGCTGTTTGTTGCTATGACATAGTGGTGAAATATAGTCTTGGTCTTGATTTTCTGGACAAAGTATTTGGTGTTTTGGTGTTGTGTGGTTTTCTATTTTGGATGAGTGTTTGATTGACTCTCTTTGGGAGCTGTTTAGAGGCCGGATTCTTGACGTGTCATCGTTGGTGTCTCCACTGAGGAGTTCTCCATCACTAGGCCTTCAGTTTACAAGATTGAAGTTGGCTATTCTTTTAAAACAGATCCATGAGTGGAGATTTCTTCGATGACCCCTTCAAATCCATCAAATTGGTTGCCCATACATCTAGTTTTTAGTTTTTTAAAATGACATTTTTACAAATAAGTGTTTTTCCCATTGGCGAGATAAGGAGAATGTTTCTGAGTGGATCTCTCATGTTACACAATATTTTCAGCAAGGTGGGATTAGTGTACCCTCAAAGATTATGGAGACAGAGTGATGTCAATGTCAAACCATTTAGAGGTGTTAGTTGGAAATTTGGATTACTCTTTCTTATTGGCAATTTATGTGCATGGTTTGCTTCCACAATTCAACAATATGTGCTCCCTATTTGGGTGTCAAGATGCCTGCAATGCATTGAAGAAGTAGAGTTCATTCTTGCAGAACTTGAAACCGCTCTTTCACAAAATTCTTCTTTGGAAAGTTGTACCAAGTTTGATTCTAAAGCATATCTTGATGAGGAGAAAAAGGATTGTAGTTCATCTTTAGAGATGGAGACAATAGATGGTTCCATATGGCGAGCAAGGAGTGCATAGGTGACTCTTATGTTTGTGTTAATGCACCTCCCTTGGGTTTTGACATAGGGGAGTATTGCTAGGCATGATCTCGACTCTTGATGAAGATGAGGATTGTTTGGTTCTTGATGCTTTATTTGACAAGATGCCGAGTCTAGATGACTTGGGAGAGCTTGGGTTCATGCATGAGCATGAAGAACAGGTGTTACATGTGGACTATGCATACCCTATGTGATGGAGACGTGTATGAGTGTGTGGAGTTCTGTGTTGTTTGGTGTCAATCTTGTGGTGATTGTCATTTTGGTTTGTGTTGTGTGGTTTTCTGAGATCATTTGTAGGCTGTTAGAGGCTAGATCTCTAGGGGATTGTCATTGGTGCCCCCCACTGAGGATTTGATTGCTCTCCACTGAGGCTCGAAATAGTGCTTTTGCGGTGATTCAATAGCAAATAGAAGCTTCTAAAGAATCGTGAAGATGGTGAAGGATCAATTTTGTGGATACCCCTTATTTTATGCACAGTCAGGCAAAGACACTCAAGATTTTTGGGAGACTTTTCATGCGTGTTTCCATCATAGTTAGGAAGCAAGCTTTGGTGTGGTTCAATGACCGGAAGCCTATGCTCAATGTTGATGAGATAGAGCGACTCTTCAAGGAAAAGTATTATAGGGCCCCATCTTCTACGGAGTTATGGTGGGGAAAGCAATTGAAGCCCATCATCAATGGAGTTTAGGTGAATATGAAGAGTACAAGAGTACCAATGGTATTTTCTCCCGTACAAATAATAAGAGAGATAGAGATGGAGAAGGAGGCAGAGCTAGCCATGGCAGAGGTGTTCTACAATGTTGGAATCGTGGAGAGAGAGGGCATGGGATGCACAATTTCCCATGGCCTAGAAGAGAGATAGGAAGGCCAACTTTAAATTACCCAGTGATGCACGTAAGAGGAGCACAATAGCCATAGCCGCATGATGAGCACATTGGCCCATAAGGTTTAGGAGGAGGGGTGCAAATTCTAAATGGTGGTCGACGGAGAGCTGCGGATTATAAAAACATGTTGCAAAATTACCCCCAATTGTTTGTAAAAGACTACACAAAGGTGAGAGGGGTCGATTCTATCCAACATCACATTGAGTTGAAGCCAGATGTAGTATCGAGGGCTCAAAAGTTGCAGAGATTAAGACATATCAGGGAGGATGCTTTGCTAAAGGAGGTGAAGAAGTTATAGGTGGGAGCATGATTCATCTACCCAGTGGACAATTCGGAGTGGGTTTCCCCAATTGTGGTCACCCCCAAAGAAGAATGGGAATTTGTGAGTTTGTGTGGACTTCCTTGCTAAAGGAGGTGAAGAAATTATAGGTGGGAGCACGATTCATCTACCCAGTGGGACAATTCGGAGTGGGTTTCCCCAATTGTGGTCACCCCAAAGAAGAATGGGAAGTGGCGAGTTTGTGTGGACTTCCAACCCTTAAATGCAGCAACTAAGAGGGATCATTTCCCATTACCATTCTAGGATGAGATCCTGAATGAGGTGGACGGACACGAGAAGTACACAGTTTGTGACGGATATTCAAGATATTTCCAGATTAGGATAGCTAAAGAGGACCAAAAGAAGACCACCTTTATCACTCCTTGGGGTTGTTTTGCCTTTAGGGTTATGCCATTCAGTTTAACAAATGCCTCGGCCACATTCCAGAGGTTTATGACCTTCACCTTCCATGCATATTCTGGTATGTCCATTAGGGTATTCATTGATGATTTTTGCACATACAGTATACCCCCACACACACCTCCCAGCTTTTGTCCTTGCTACGAACCCGTTGAGAGAGGCGAACTCACCAACAACTCCACCTACACATAGTGATGCTCTGCAATTGTGCTACATGTCACTCACGGAGTATTGATCCTTCCTTGCCTCTCTATGTGCATGCTCAATCCACTCTTTCATGCTCACACACTCTCTCCCTCCCTCTCTATGCACACACACACTCCCTTGTATGCATTGACACACTCACTCTTGCAAGCTCACACCTCAAGCAAGCAAGCACAAGTGCATAAACAAGCATGTAATGAAGAGAATAGAGATCAACAAGAGCACACAAGCTTCAATGGAGAGCTCACAATGGCAATCTTCTTCAATTATAGGTGAGATCCTCAAAATGAGGATTACATTGCCTTTTATACTCATGTCGGAGTTTTCGTACATGGGCGGCCAAAAAGGCAGGCAAAACTCCTATTCTAGCTATTCGGTTTCTTAGATAACATTGGTATTCTAGCTATTTGGCTTCTTAGATTACATCGGTTGGCCCCAAAATACAATTGGCACAACTGTGTATTTACATGATGAGTAATATATTTAAATACCTAGTAGTGGGATACGGTGGAGTCGGGGTTTAGCTTAACATACATCATTTCCTTGCCCTCCAAGATTTTCAAGCTAACTATTCCCTGCTTTGTGACCTCTGCTACTCTGTATGGTCCTAAAGTTCCAAACTTTAACTTTCTCTTTCTATTTTTGACATCATATAACAATACCATATCTCCCTTCTTGAGATGGTCTTCCTCCTTGTGCCTAAGTTGACTATCAAACCATTTCTTCCTTCTCCTTTTTCTCAACAATCATTTTGTGGAGTGCAATTAAACGCACTTCATTTAACTTTTCTAATTCCAAATGCCTGTCTACCCATTTTGACTCATGCAATCTAGTCTTTAAAGAAATGCTAAGACTGGGCACCAAAAATTCAGCAAGCATCAAAGCATCCAAACCATAGACCAATTTGAAAGGTGTTTGCCCAACCGCCACTTTTTAGGCCATCCTATAAGCCCATAGTGCTAATTGTAATTATTGTTGCCAATCACTTTGAGAATTTGACATTGTCTTTGTAAGAATAGCAATCAAAATTTTGTTAGTGCTTTTTCGTCTGATCATTTGCATGCGAATAGTATGGCATAGATTTCCTATGGATTACCATGAATTCAACCAACAATGTTTGAATGGTGTCATTGATAAAATGAGTTCCTCTAACACTAACTATCTCATAGGGACATCTTAACCTTGTGATAATGTGCTCATATATAAATTTAGTGGTGGCCCTAGTATCTGTTATTTTTACCGCCTTGGCCTTTGCCCATTTAGTAAAGTAATCAGTTGCTACTATGATATACCTAACTTGAGTGCCCCTTGCAGCTGGACTTATGGGTCCCACGTAATCCAATTCCAACTTTTCAAAAGCTCTGACTAATGTTACAAGCCACAGCGGATTCCTATTTGATAGTGGGTGTCTCTTTGCCCTCTAATTCATCACAGTGCTTTACCATGATTGCTACATGCTTAAATAATGAAGCCCACCAATGCTCGGCCTGCATAACCTTCCTTGCTATAATATCAGCTACAAAATGGCCTCTAGCAATCCTTACATGGGCTTCTTGCAAGATTTCTAAGTATTCATCCTCTCTTGGACATCTTCTCAATACTACATCCACTCCTCTTTTGTAGAGCTTTCCTTCCACCAATTGATATAGTTTAGCCATCCTAATAATCTGTGTGGCTTAATTCTTAGGTAAGCCTAATTCCACCTGTCCAGCAATTAGATACTTCACAATATCCTCACTCCACTGCGGCACTAAGTCTACCTGAAATAGCGGTGCATCCGGTAAATCATCATCTACCCCAATGGGGGGATTCCCCATTCGGTATTCTTGACATGCTTCCAAAAACATGCTTCCTTCTCGGCATGACCACAATAGTGAAGTCAAATTCCAACAATATCAGAAGCCATCTACTGATCCTTCCTACCCAACAAGGCTTGCTCACTAAATAAAGCAAAGCCTCTCAATCCACAAAAAATACAAACTTGTTTGCCGATAGTGCCTCAGCTTCTTCATTGCATATCCAGAAAAAGTAGAGGCTATTCTTAAATGGCCAGCGCCGAAGAATCTCGAGAAACTGTAGATTTTTCTTGGCATGTCGGGATTCTACCGATAGTATGTGAAGGACTACACGAAGATTGCAATCCCGTTGTGACTGACCAGTACGGTCAAAAACTAAAAACATTAGTTGGGGGGAAGCCCAACAGAAGAGCTTTGATAAGCTCCAGGTGACCGTAGTAGAGCAGCTGCACCTGTTTTGACTATTGTCGATCCAAATGAGCCGTTTGTCTTGGAAACAGACGCTAGTAATGAGGCCATTGGGACCGTACTTATGCAAAGGGGACGTCCAATTGCATTTGAGAGTAAAAAGTTAGATCGCGCGTAGCGTAACTACTCGGCTTACGAGCGAGAGTTACTAGCGAAGTTCATGCATTGAAAAAGTGGAGACACTATTTATATGGTGCTTCTTTTGAGGTCCGGACGGACCATGAAAGAAAGTCTGAAATGGCTTTCAAATCAAAATGAACTGAAGGGTAGAAAAGCTTGGTGGGCGGAGATTCTACAAGAGTTTGACCTTCAGATACGTTACCAGAAAGGTAAGTATAACGTGGTGGCAGATGCACTTAGTCGCATGCCACAGATTAATGAACTTAGTTTCACAGTCTTCAAGAATGATTTCTTGGATTCACTACATGGTTTATGTGAGCACAATCCATCTTTTACAGAGGTCTGGTGCGCTGCACGCGTACGCACTTCTTCACAGACGCGACCACCTCCCTTGTTGTTGGCACGGATTGCTAGTCCGGAGAGACTGGCCGAAGGTGCAATGGAAAGGGAAGCGAGAGTTAGTCCGGAGAGACTAGCCGTGTCTTCTGGGTATAGTTTGGAGCTGGAGAGCTCTGACGTAAGCCCTTCATCACCTTTGATTGCCACGGCTTCAAAGGAGAGTGATAAACTCCGTCGGGAGGAGAAATATGCTAATTACTCCATTGACAACGGGTACTTACTCTACAAGGGTAGAGTATGTGTACCAAAAACTATTGGTGACTTTCGGGCCCAAATTCTTAAAGAAAGTCATGATAGTCCAAGTGCGGCTCATCCTGGGATTTAGAAGACCTATGCACTAGTAAAAAGAGTTTTATTGGCCTAGTTTGTTTAAGGACGTCCAGACTTATGTGCTAAAATGTAGTAAGTGCCAGGTCAATAAACACGAACGTCTTAAGGTTGGAGGACTACTCCATCCACTGGAGATTCCTCAAGGGAAATGGGAAATCATTTTTATGGATTTCATTACTGGTTTACCCAAGATGAGTCGAGGGAATGACTCGGTGTGTGGTAGTGGACAAGTTAACTAAAATGGCAAAGTTTATCGCCACCACGAAGAAAACTATTAAAACGCCAGAGTTGGCAAAACTCTTTATTGAACATCTCTACAAGCTATATGGGGCCTGCCCGCAGATATAGTGTCAGATAGAGATAGAAAGTTCAATAGTCATTTTTGGAGGGAAGTCTTCAAAAAGTTGGATACTACTCTGAGTATGAGTACGGCAAATCATCCAGAGTCTGATGGTCAAACTGAAAGAGTTAACCAAATTCTAGAGGATATGTTTGCTTCATGTTAATGTATGGATTCCAGCCGAGATCTCCGATCGCTGTAGGCCTAGAAAAGGAAAAGATTCAATCTGTTAAGAATTTCCTTGAAGATATGAATGATATGCTCAGAGCCGCACGCGAGAGCATTCGTAGCGCTCAGGATCGTGCTAAAACTTATGCGGATAAAGGACGTAGAAAGGTGACCTCTGTAGAAGGTGACTTTGTATTCCTTAAGGTTCCTGCGCAGTCAGAAACCATGAAAACGGGAAAGTGTGATAAACTTTCTCTGAGATATTGTGGTCCTTTTAAAATCCTTAAGAAGATTGGGGACGTAGCATATGAACTTGAGTTACCGGAGAGTTCTCAAGTCCATCCTGTCTTCCATGTCAGTAAACTGAATAAATCAGTTCACGGGCTAGTCACGGGTTAGAGAACGCAGTTTCTCCAGAGATTTTGGTGGACTTGATGGAGCCACCAAAGATACCACATGAACCTAAAAAGATTCTAGAGTATCCTGAGACAGACAAACCCGACATAAAGTGTACCAGGAGGTACTTGTTAAATGGACATACAGGAATGAGGAGGCAGCTACTTGGGAACGTCGTAATACAATTTCCAAGAGGTTTTCCCAGTTTGTTTTCGAGGACGAAAACTCTTCTTAAGGGGGGGGGGGGTAATGTCACGTAGGCTGTAACGCTTGACCGATGCGGCAGACCGGCCGGATGGCCAGACGAGGCTTTAGCATCAATGCCTCGGTCGGAGCACCGAGGATGTGGGAGAGGATGCCCATGCAGAGTCATGGGCGGCCAGGCTAGTGTGGACGGTAGGCCACACACTATATAGCCTGGGGGATGAGGGGCAATCCTCATTCTTCCTCTATGGCTAGGTGGTGAGCCAGAGGCCGTCCCCTCTTATGGTAATGCTCGTAGTGGTGTTACGAGAATCCAACACTTTCTGTGGTAGTATAATTCCTTTTTGCATCACACAACTGCCTGCTTGAGAAGCTTATGGGATAATCCGTTTTGTACTGGGCTAAAACACATCCACTTGCAAAATTGGATGCATCAATATGCACATGAAATATCAAATTCTGCATCACACAACTGCCTGCTTGAGAAGCTTATGGGATAATCCGTTTTATACTGGGCTAAAACACATCCACTTGCAAAATTGGATGCATCAATATGCACATGAAATATCAAATTCTAGTTGGAGGTTCTAAGGATTGAAGCAGAACCTAGGGCCCTCTTTACGAGAATCCAACACTTTCTGTGGTAGTATAATTCCTTTCTGCATCACACAACTGCCTGCTTGAGAAGCTTATGGGATAATCCGTTTTGTACTGGGCTAAAACACATCCACTTGCAAAATTGGATGCATCAATATGCACATGAAATATCAAATTCTAGTTGGAGGTTCTGAGGATTGAAGCAGAACCTAGGGCTCTCTTCCAACACTTTTTGTGGTAGTATAATTCCTTTCTGCATCACACAACTGCCTGCTTGAGAAGCTTATGGGATAATCCGTTTTGTACTGGGCTAAAACACATCCACTTGCAAAATTGGATGCATCAATATGCACATGAAATATCAAATTCTAGTTGGAGGTTCTAAGGATTGAAGCAGAACCTAAGGCCCTCTTTAGGAAATCATAAGATCCTTGGCATTCATCGGTTCATTAAAAAACAATGAGCAGCTTGTACAAAGGACGAGCAATATCTGTAAAGAATTTTATAAACCTCTGGTAGTCGCATAAACCTCTGTACACCTTTGTAGTTGGTCGGTGGGGGAAGCTCCAGGATAAGTTTGATCTTGCTTTCATCAGCAGTAGGGATCCCATTTTTGGATACTATATGTCCCAATATAACTTCATGCTTAACCCAAAATTGACATTTAATGAGATATGGTACAAGCGGCATCTTTGCAAGACCTTTTCCAATACTCTCAACAAGTGCTCCTTCCATTGTGTATGTACACACACGTCACCAATGAATACCTCCAAAAATTCCCTTAAATAGTCCTTAAATGCTGTGCACATCAGCCTTTGGAATGTCGCGGGTGCGTTTGTCAATCCAAATGGCATGGGGTCCTCCTTGCTCTTTCAAACATCACCACCTGATCTCCCACCGTATATTCCTTAAATCTCTCAGGTACCAGATGTGCTTCCTTTTGCCCCTCGTCTTCTTTTAGAGACAGCTCCTTCCATACTTCATCTATCAATTTCTTTTCCTTGTTGGCGACGATTTATTTTGCTTTCATTGCATTGTCTTGGTCAGCTTGGGTTTCTTTTTGATCTCCTCTAATTGTCATATGGGTGATACTGGCATCTTAATTTCCTTTTGCTGGGCCATTTGGAAGCCCTCTCCCCAATTCTTTAAGAATTCATCATAAGCATCTATTACTCCAATGCAATTCAATTTTATTTTATGAGCTCTGTAGCGCTTATTTTTTCTGCCACTTTTGCCAAGCCCAGGGTGTCCTAAAAGTAATTCTTTATACGTCTTCTTGCATGCTTGGCTTCATCAGAACCAATGTTCACTGAGAATATTTTTCTTCTCATATCTTAGAGTACCCCCTCTCAAGTGGACAAGAGATTGGTGGTGTAGAAGTAAGCCTTATCGTCAATTGTTTCTGATTTGATTTGTTAATTCCTCCCTCCAGAGGGTCGGGTTGTTGTTATCATTCAACCATAGCTTCATCCACCATGTTCTTTATATGTTTTTCTACTACCATGAGTGGATTTTTTTTTTGGTAGAATCTCATTGTTGTTAGTTTGCAACTTCAAACACTACTTTAAGTTCAGTTTCATGACCCTCTTCATTCTGTTGTCTTACCTTGTTGCTTATATTAGTTTTTGATGTTCCTCCTTGTATTGTCTTTTTTTCTGAATGATTTTGAACATATCCTCACATTCCTGTTTAAACTTAGCCTTTTGTACCTGATGATGCTTGTTTTTTCGTTCATGTTACTGTTTGTCACACATAATTCTCCATTCCTCTTCAAAGCTACGTGGAGATTGAATTTATGTTCTTCCATAAAGCATGTAACTATTAAAATTGATATTGTAGGTTGCGTAAATGATGTTCCTCGTCTTCCTTGTTCTTGTCAGATTTGATACGTACTGAAAATTTGATGCTAAAACCTATCTCACATTGTATTCTTATATGACTTAACAGTGTCAATCTTGAAGTTATGCATGCCCACTCGAGGGGCCCACAATGTAGAAAACTATCTATAGCATGTGCCTTCAAGAGCTATTAAAATAATCTCTTATGTGTAATTTTTTCAAGGCTTACATGTACGCCTTATGTATGGCTTTTTGTAAAAAAAATCAACCTTTATGTACGGATATTTTCACATTTTGGATTAAAAAATCCTTATGTATGTAGGATTTTTTGCAAGTCCAATTACAAAAAAACCCCTTCTATTGAGCTCATGTGTTATTTTACATATCTCTTAGTGGACACCTCTAGTGGGTCCCTTGGGCATGTCCGCAACTTGTTTAGTGAGTGAATTACTTTGTTTTGTTGCTCTATCTGTGTCTTTTGGATTCAAACTAATTGAGCTTGGTTTTGTGTTCGATATATCTACAAGTTTTCTTTTTAGCTTTATATATTTGGCAACATTTGTGGGAGTTATGCCGTGCCTTTTGATTGTACGAATGCAAAGATCAATTTAGCTTTATATTTTTGGCAACATTTGTGGGAGTTTTGTCGTGCATTTTGATTGTACAAATTCAGAGATCAATTTATCATTGTAACCTTTAATTTTTGAGGTAAATATTGCTAACCTTCTTGTACTGGGGGGGTTATAATTTTGTGAGCTTCTAGTTTAGAGCTTTTTTAGGCTCTTTCCAAAAATTTAGAGCTTTTCTCAAAATCCCAGCACAATGTACTATATGTTGAAAATCTTCTTCTAGCTTGGCAACACAAAATATAACGTGAAAGATCTCTAGATAGAGACAAAGAGAGCAAGAGGCATTAGGGAAGGATTTTGTAGGTCTAGAGATATTCTTTGTAGTTTTAGAGAGTTAATAGACAATATAGATGGTTTTTGTAGCTATAGAGAGTTAATATGAAAAGTGGTTGAGATTAAGTTTGATTGTTTAGCTCTCTCTCTCTCTCTCTCTCTCTCTCTCTCTCTCTCTTGCAACAAAAGAAATTTGTGCTTCTGCTCTCTTTTCTCACTTCAAGCAGTTACTCTCTCTCTCTCTCTCTCTCTCTCTCTCTCTCTCTCTCTCTCTCTCTCTCTCTCTCTCTCTGCTTTTTGTAAGAAAGAAAGTTTTAATGACAGCCTCTCTCTCTATCTCTTAGCACAAAAGACATTGCACTTTTATATAAAACACTCTTTGCTTCCTTCTCTCTCTCTCTCTCTCTCTCTCTCTCTCTCTCTCACACACACACACACACACACACACACATATACATAAAACATTCTTACATCTCTCTATTTCTTTCTAGTAGTGGTGTTCTCTCTCTCTCTCTCCACACACACACACACACACATAACACATGTTTATGCCTCTTGTTGAAATACATGATGTACAAGTGAAAGGTTGAGAGAAAGAGGTCATGTAGGTGTGAACACACCCCAAATAAAGTGGACATGTGGGTGGAAAAGGGATCTAGGGTTGGCAACCCTAACCCTTGGTGAACTTTATATAAAGGGTAGAAGGCCTCACTTTTTGTAACACAACACAACCAACACATGAAGGTGAAGGTTAAGCCAACTTTGGAGTGGCTGAAATAGAAGGTATTCTATTTCAGCCACTCCAAAGTTGGCTTAACCTTCACCTTCATGTGTTGGTAATATAGAAGCTTTCTATACATCTTGTGTTCTTGCTCTCTCTTATTATATATGTTGCTCTATCTTGCCGTCAACTATTGCTTCCGTTGTGCATACTCCCCATAATTTTGATATGGTATCAGAGCCTTGCAAAGGCTAAGTTCTCCTTCAATCCCCTTTTCTTTCTCTCTCACTATCATAAGCCATTTGCATCCTCATCAAGAAGGACGGTGGTAGAAGAAGGTGAGAAGCAAAAAGGCATCAAGAAGGAAGGCAACAAAAGAGCTTCATCAAAGAGGAGATTCCGTCATCATCAAACAAGTTCTTGAAGCATGGAAGAAGAAGAAGAAGAAGATTCTTATTATCAACAAGAAGAAGAAGAAAAAGAGAAAAAAGAAGAAAAAAGATGCTAGCAAATTGGTAATTTTCAAGTTTTTTTTAGTAAAAAAAAATCCATGGAATCTTTCCGTCATCAATCTTCTTCAAAGATTTCGAAAGTGCATGGGAGGTTCGTGATCAGTTGTTGAAGCTATGGAAGGTTGTTTGGTTTGTCTTCTTCCCACCTTCTATCAAATTGGGATCAACATCATCAGTAGGCGAATTTAAAAAAACGCAACCCAAGAAGTTCCGTCAACGTCTGTCTTTTTCTGTCCGACGCTGTTTTCTGTCGTCGTCCAGCGTCCGTCGCCTGCTTGCTGCGGTCCATCATCTGCCACCTTGTATGGTGGTAAGCCACACTTTGTAAGTTTGTCTTTGCTACAACAGTGCAGACAGCATCGCCCAAGCAGCGCCACGCCCATCAACGAGCGGTGCAAACCGCATCATCGCATCCAGAAGCGCATACCCACAGAGGTCCGGTAAAAGCGTCGTCATCTGTCATCGGCAGCGCTCACGACTGCAAGCATCCGGCAGCAACCCTTTTGCAGCATCTCTTGTCTGTAGTAGAGCGGAAACAGCAATAGCAACGCGGACTGCAGTCGTCGAGCAGCAACGAAAAACGCTTTGCATTTTTTTCAACAGGAAAAAAAAAACGCCATTCTAAAGGTTTAAAAAACCTTTGTCTTTTATCAAGGTCTTTTTAAAAAAACACCTCTTTCTAAAGGTTTTTATATCTTTCCCTAAAGGTTCCTTTTAATCCTTTATCTCAAAGGTTCTCAACCTTTTTGTTTCAAAGATTGCCAAAGGATGTCACTCATCCTTGCTTATCCAAGGGAATGGTAACTTTTTTATGAAAACCAATCCTCTTGATGAACTCATGTGCATGGAAGTCATCTATTGTATTGTAATGGAGTTAGACACTGCCCTTGTGTAACAAGTGGTAAAACCTCTCCTAAATCAATGTTCACATAGGGTGGTGCACGAAGCCACTATGGAAGAGATGGAACCAAACATGTTACTAAGGTTGAGGGAAATTTTGTAAGTTCCTCACATGATAAGCAACAGTTCTTCTAGTTGAGGAGTGAAGCATGTTTACTACTAGAATTGGGAGTGAACCACATTACTCTATAACTCATCACTTTTGTAAAGCCTAATTTATAAAGGCTACCTACCTTGTCATCTATCCTGTGATTGAGAGGGGTCATTTTTGTTCTTGTATGTCCAATGTTGAGGGTTATAGCACTCAAATAGGTGTCTAATGCAAGTGTGCTAGGTGTGAACACCCTAACATGCCCCATGAATCCCAATGAATATGTTGTGAAAGCAAAAATAGGCCTTTTGGTGATGAAGATAACCTTGTTGGTAGCTCTTGCTCTTATTTCTCTTGTATTATGAAAGATGTATGATTATATATGTACAATGGTCTACATATGGTTCTCAACACCGGATAATCTTGAGCTAAAAACCACTTGGGAGAAATCACTCAAGGGATTATTGTTCTTATTACTTATATACACTTGTATAGTCATTGGTCAGCTTATTTTCCAAGCCATTATTGTAGATATGCCTTTGTTATCTAAGATTTACCTGGCTCTATCATTATTTTGACTCTTCTCCACGTCTTCTTGATAAATTCATAGACTTAGACTCTTATGCTCAACTCATCTAGCTTGAACGACTGACATAATAGTTTAACTCTCCAGCTTAAGCATATTGCCTAGTATCTACAAGTCATATCACAGAGTTATTTAGATTTGACGATTGGGTCTTAACACCAACTCATTTCATGGCTTAGTTGCCCAACTCTTGACTCTAATGCCGCCAACTAGTTTAGTTGGTGACGACTTGGACTTATGAAACCTTACCAAACAATAGTAGTTGTATCTTTAGAGCTCTCTCCTGATGGTTGGAGTCTTCGGTTTGGCTGGACTGTGGAGTCCTCTTACTTGTGATGAAGAAGACAGTAGCTCTTGAATTTGTTTCATTATTTTTATCATTTCTTGAGGTGTCAAATGCTCTTGCAGCTTTGCTTTCCCTTATCTTTGACCACTTTAGGAATCCAACTAGAGACAGTGGTGATTGTCTTTTTACTTTGGCTTGGACTTTGAATCCACTTGTTTGTTGGTGCCCATGGCCTGCTTATTCTATTTGGGGATCCACATGTTCATAATTCCTTTGTGATTTTCTACTACTTTGTTGATGACTTGCTTTGGATTCATTTCTAGGTTAGGCCATTAGGCTTAGCTAAGTGTGCTTTAGGTGTTGACTGTTTTTGTTTTGTTAGTGTTAATCCTAACATACTACCTTGCACATAAGAAAGAGAGAGAGAAGAAGAGAAACAACATACAAGGGTCAAGTTTGGAGAGGTGCACTTAGCCAACCCTATTGAGGGTTAACTCCTCAATGTGAAGCCACTAGGGGCTTACTCCACCTTTACTTATGTCACCCAAGTAGAGATTCAATAGCTAGGTAGAGAGAAAGAAGGAGGGACATATGGAAAGCTCAACCTTCACTCCATGCCACATACATGCAAGAGGGACTTAGTAGAGAGAGAAGAGAGAGGAGAGAAGGAGAGAAGCTAGAGCATCACTATCCCTACAAGCACACACCAACAATCAAGCATGCAAACACAACAAGCAAGCATACATCCACAAGTTAATGTGAGAGTTTTTGTGTGTGTGAGAGAGAGGTAAAATTCAAATGGGACTAATGGGATTTTCCCCTTTCATATTTCATCAAATGTCTTATATACAAGAGCTCATAGTTTACAATGGTCGGCCACCCATTTACAATTGGGGGCCCAAAACTAGACTTCCTAGCTCTATGTACAACTCTTTCCTATGACCGACATTATACAAGCCGTAAGCTCGGTCATCCCATGTCTCTTTTACATTAAGAACTTTGCGTGGTTACAAAAGATAAGTTACAATGAGCGTAGCCATGCTTGAAAAGTAAATGTTAACCAGAGTGGTTAACATACCCCCTTCCCTAATTCAGGTCCGTCCTCGGAGATGGACGGATCTAGTGATAGTAGATTGAATAAGTGCCGATAAAATCATAGCGCGAGGTAGGAGTAGGGGGTGCTTGATGGAAGACTTGATAGATTCTCCAAAATGTTGTCTCTATCATGTCTTCGAACGTCTCGAGGTGCTAGGTAGGCATCCACATGATGCGCTCATGGTAGCCAAAAATCTGCTTTTGAGTGTCGGCCCTTGCGCACCTTGGTGGTAGTGGTCCCAGTTAGGGAAGACCTCCAGGAGCGTGATGATCAAGTTGAAGAATCTGAGCATTGCTATATCTGGTTGGGGCAGGACCTTATCATATCTTCATATGAACTTGTGGAAGCCCTTGATCATTATCTCTTCCATGCAGGGCTGCTAGGGTGTCAGAGGAACGAATCATGGAAAGTTCAACTTCAGCGTTGGGTTCTTTTGCTGCTCCTCGTGGAAGAGGTTCCAAGCCCAACCTTCATCAGATCCGCAGGTACTCTGGGTTGATGCGAAGGGGGTGCGGCACCTTGTAGTAGGTTTCCAAGCCCAACCTTCATCAGATCCGCAGGTAGATTGGATAAGTGCGGATAAAATCATAGCGCGAGAGGTAGGAGTAGGGGGTGCTTGATGGAAGACTTGATAGATTCTCCAAAATGTTGTCTCTATCATGTCTTCGAATGTCTAGAGGTGCTAGGTAGGCATCCACATGATGCGCTCATGGTAGCCAAAAATCTGCTTTTGAGTGTCGGCCCTTGCGCACCTTGGTGGTAGTGGTCCCAGTTAGGAAAGACCTCCAGGAGCGTGATGATCAAGTTGAAGAATCTGAGCATTGCTATATCTGGTTGGGGTAGGACCTTATCATATCTTCATATGAACTTGTGGAAGCCCTTGATCATTATCTCTTCCATGCAGGGCTGCTAGGGTGTCGGAGGAACGAATCATGAAAAGTTGAACTTCAGCGTTGGGTTCTTTTGCTGCTCCTCGTGGAAGAGGTTCCAAGCCCAACCTTCATCAGATCCGCAGGTACTCTGGGTTGATGCGAAGGGGGTGCGGCACCTTGTAGTAGGTTTCCCAAATGAAAGGCTTCAGTAGAAAGGGGCGCTAGGCCGGTTGCTCACCCATGAGATTGAAAGTTATGGGGCGCGGGTGGCCGAATGTAGCCTCCTCTCATTGTCGTGGATGCTCTCACCGCCATGTTTGATGCTTGGCTGGTGGATGCTCTCGCCACCATGTTTGATGCTTGGCTTCTATGTACGAACGCAGGACATAGATGTCCATGCGATCTGTGATGCGGGTGATCGATGGATTTGTCGGTCGAGCAGGATTTGGATGGCTTGCTCAAACTCCGTTCTGTCAAGAGGGTCCTGCCAGTTGACTTCCTCTCACGCTTGAGTGTGGTGTTGGGCAGGGGAATTTTTCCTTCTTCTAGGGGTGTTCTAGGGGTGAGGGGGAGGGGTGATTAGGTGGTGATGAGGGTGGAGGGGTAGGCGATGAAGAGGCTCCCATGGTGAGTGTCATGAAGTATGGGCGGAGTCTTTGTTGATGTTGAAGGAATATCGACGGGCGAGGGCTGTGTGCATGCCTAAATTCAAGGATAAAGAGGGAGGGGAGGGTGAGGTTGGTGAGGGAGGTGGGGGGGGAAATGGAGTGGTGGGGAGGATTGGGAGGGGAAGAGGAGGAGGGTTGAGGTGCCAGATGAGGGTGGAGGTGGTGATGGTTGGGATCTGGTGCTTGGATGAGAGGGACTTGGGGTGGCGGCGGCGGTTGATGAGGGTGGTGGGGGTGGCAGTGGGAGTCCTCCTTGGTTGTCATCCCTCGACGGCCGTTCATGGCCATCGTGGTGGTTGTCGTAAGCTTCATCTTCGGAATCTTCTAGGCCATGTGACCTGAAAAATGCTCTCGCCTTCCTCAGGTGTGAAATCCATTGGGAAGGCCATGTGTGAGTCATCCAATTGGATGATGCCCGTGGCTTCCATTACTTCCATCTGTACATGGCACCTTTGGTAGATGATAAGAAGGTATGTTTGCAGAGTAAGAAGGCAGTTCGTCTCGTGAAGGGAGCGATATGCAAAATCGACTACATGCCAACCCCTACAGTGGAAATGTTGGAGAGCGTCGACAGTCCTTTGTGAGGAGTAGGGGTATGAACACAAATCTTCTGGAACTGAGAGGTCCATGATATCAGCTGGTTTGGTGGGTTGGTCGAAGAGGAGTAAGTGACACCAGTTGATAAGGGCGGCTTTGTAGAGGGTGGGTGGGGAGCTCGTAGAAGATCTGGGGGTGGATGAAGGAAATAAGCCCTTAGAAGAAAAAGAGAGGTAGGAGGGCGATGATGGAGAGGGGGAGCTTGGTGAGGAGATAGTTATAGGTTGCGCAAGAGAGAGGCGTATGCAAAAAAATGTTGTGCTATAGCAGGATTAAGCGGACACTCTGGCAATGGAGGTCGAGGACCTAGAAGGGGTTTTATGGGGGGAGGGCAAGTAAGGGAAGCTCCGTGGCCATATCCATGAGCGCATATACCTTTCGTTCTGTGTCACTGGAGGACACGGTAGATGATGTTGGTGGGGGCTGTGCTGCTTTGCCCTCGGCTGCGTCCAATGCGACCTCCATCTCTCACAGAGTGTGTCATCTGAGATCTCCCTGTACTGCTGGAAATTAATCTGGGTCTTTGTAAGTGCTTCCTCTGCCAATAGTAACTCGATTTTGGGAGTCTTTGGCAACGGCCTAGGCTAATGAGAAGTCATTGTGGGCCTTTGTGCGGCTTCATGAGCTTATTGGAGCTGTTACTAGAGTTCTATGATGGTGGAGAGGGCTTGCCTAAGCTGCTCCTCCTTCTCATCAATCATGTTCTACATAGCCGGAGGTTGTTTAGATTGGTTGTGTATAAATTTTTAGAGATTTGCCTTTTCTAAGCTTTGGCTAGTAACATCTGGTTGTTGGGCCACGACTGCCACCTCCTACTGTGGCAGTATATACAATCTTTCATCTGAGTAATGAGCTCCTTGGCCATATGAGAAAATCCTAGTGCAAAGTTTGGTACTACTCCATGGGCCACATGCACACTCTCAACATATGCTTGGCTGGACACCGAAATCTCCCTCTGTTATGGCCCATCAAAGAGTCTCCACTAGCATGTTGAAGTGAGTAGAGTGAGAGGGGAGGAGGGCCTTGCTTCTATGTAATGAAGAGGGAAATTAGATGAGCTATCTGGGGGCGAGGTTTCAAAAAAAGATTATGATAAAAAAATGCATGCTTCTGCCTCTCCTCCTATGCAGCCTTTCGTCTTGCCTCTTCATCATCCTGCTCCTCTTGTGAAGGGCCTTGTCTGGGCGGTGGGGGAACTTGCTCCTTGCCTTTGGGGTTTGGTTAATGTTGCTTTGTGGGTGGTGGTTGGGGAGAGGATGGCGGGGGAGGCATGGACATGGGTACAACATCTGGCCCAATAAGTTGGATGGCCGTGGGAAGCTCCTCCCACCCAGCAGCATGGTAGAGAACTTTTGTGAGGAGCATGGCTGCTGCGAGCTTTCCCCTGAGGATTGGAGAAAATGGCATGGAGCTCCTTGTGCAGATATTCGGCCCAATTCACTGGCTGCCCCCCCTTGGTGTACCCTGGCCAAAGTGGACATACTGTAGCCTGAAGCGGTCTCTGTTCATCTGGTGGTCAAACGAAATTATGGGGCCCTTTCTGACATGACTAGCTCCTCTTGTGTGACGTTGGCCCATTCAACCCCGTCTTTGTTGGTTTCGCCCCTGTAGCCCTTGGTCAACTTGGGGGCATTGGATAATTGCACGATAATTGCATGTAAGGCTAGTCTAGGCAAGGGAGCTATAGGGCATCTCTAATTAAATCCACGCTTAGGTGTACTCTTTGTGGCTACCCTCATTGTCGAGTACTTCACCTATGTGCAGGTTGGCATTATAAGTTTATGGCCGTGGCAGTTTAAGTGAATGTTGGTGTAGCCATGGCATATTTGGAGAACGGTCGTGGTGGCAAAGTTGAAGTTCTAATTGGTGCAGCCCCGCGGCAAATGGGGGATGAGGATGGTATATTTGGTACGGTCATGGCACTTCTTCTTCTTCTTCTTTTTGTCGAGGCACCCTGAAGAATCAGGTTTTGTACCCTTGGGCTATGCTGCCAGCACCCCATTGCGGGTTTTGTGACTGCATGCCCAATTCACCAAAGTGAGGAGTCGGTTCAAGTGATGGCGAGGTGGGGACGTCCAATTCTTAGGGGAGACAAGAGAGCACCTGAAACTAGAGAGGTTAACGGTTGCTATGGAGTAATCCGAGGTAGCCTGAGAATAATGGGTGGAGGGGTTGCCGAGGGTATATCATTGGTAAGTGCTCTTGGGGAATAATGGGGGTTAGAGTGTCATTGTAAAGCTTACGCTTCCCTTTTTCTTGGGCAGTCTTTGTGGCAGATGCCACCTTGGGTTTCCATTGAAAGGTGGTGAGTGACACAAGGTGGGATTTGGTAAGGCTTTAAGTTTGATTCCTTGTGTAGGTTGTGAATCTCTTTTTTTCTTTTCTTTCATGGTTGTTTGTTTACTTCAACTTTTATTACCTACAAACAATGTGACGCCATCAAGCCATCATGAGACTAGGAAAATATTGAACACCATGGGCATGCATTGCAATGTCATCCACACATGCCCCAAGGATTATATTTTGTGTAGACCATCGTGGATCTCTTTGTTCCTTTTTTTTCATGGCTTTTTTGTTTAGTTGTGTGTAGTTTACTTTGAGTTTTGTTACCTATAAACAATGTGAAGCCATCAAACCGTCGTGAGGCTAGGAAGATGTTGACGACCATTGGGATGTATTACAATGTCATCTACGCATGCCTCAAGGATTGTATTTTATATTATGGTGAACATATATGAGCTATGGAGTGCCCTCAATGGAGGCACTTTCCACTTATTCCACACATGCACTCCAAGTTTAGGACTATATCAATTGCAACTCTATTGTGATGGCATGCAAAAAATCGATCCAAAGATGACATAATGAGGACTCTTATAGATTGTGAAGTAATGGAAGCACATCGACAGGGCATGGCCCTTATTTTTAGATGATCTTGACACCTTCATCTCGACCTTGCCACCACTGATGGGGTGAATCCCTTTGGGCAACATAAAGTGAAGAACATGGATGTATACATGGAGCCATTGATAGAGGAGTTGCAGACATTGTGGGATGGTATTGAGGTCTATGAGCCTTTACTTTGAGGGGTACATTGATGTAGACGATGCATGAATATCTTGGAAATGGGGATTGTATTGGTAAAACCTATCCTACATGATCCTTTTTATGGTTTGTGGAGTTTTATTTGTATGTTGCAATCAAAGCCCTCCAATCAAACTTACTCTTTGTTTGTCTTCTTAATGACTTTCTTAAACCAATCATGGCTCTTTAATGGTCCCAACTCATTGTCCACTGTAAAGGCATTGCGTAGACAATGCATGCTTCCCGTTGGGCTTCGAAACAAGGATATGTGAGCCTCCACCATACATTCTTATGTCTTTGTGAGTACCCATGGTACTAGATTCAGAACAATCCTAGTGCCCTCCTCAATCGGCCACAAATGTTAAAATATCATGTGTCGTGTGTTTCATTGACACTGAGACATATGCTCCAAAGATGCATCATAAGTGCAAGTGATGAAAGTCCACTCATCGTGCACAAGATTTACTGATGCATCACCTTTCCCTGTAGGTGATGAAGAAGAATCTACAGCCATGCCACTTTCCTTTTTCTTCTCCTTTGCAAGCCTCTTTCTGCACTCTTTCAAGTAATGACCTGGCTTCTTGTGGCGGTAGTGACATTTGCCCTTCTTTTTGGGCTTGCCTGCATCATTTTTAGCCTTTTGTGAAGGCTGTCCCGAATCAACCTTTGGTTGAAAACTGTGTTTGGCTTTTCCCTTGCCCTTGTCTTGGGCAAGCAAAAGCCCCATCACTATGCATGCTAGAAGATTTGTTCTTCCGATTCTGGTCCTCCTATAGCAATAAACCAACCAACTCTTCAAACAAGATTGGTTCATGGTTACCCCGCACACATAGATAGAGTGAGCGATGTGTGGAAATTCAAGTAGGTGTCTAGCAAAGATGATAGTGTCTTAGAAACCAACTCCTTTTCGAAAATGATCTCATCAATGTTAAGTAGCTGCTCACGAAGATCATAGATCTTCGTGAGATGATTAACCATACTATCACCTTCATTCATGTCCAAGTTCTCAAGATCTTTCTTGAGAAATGTAACCCTGGCCTCATTCTTTGCCGGTTTCAAGTACATCACAAGCTCTTCGCCCGTGAGGTCCTGGCAAGACCAAATATGCGGCATGATTGATCGCTTTACTGACAAAGCAATCACAGCCATCGTTTGTGCATCAATCCCATCTTTTCTTCTCCTGTGGTAGTTTGATGCTATTGCAAAGGCATAATATGGTACAGGATATGCCTCATGTAGAGCTGCCACCAAAACATGTATGTGAAGGGTGCATATTGGGTAAGATGTACATAAATGCATTCCCAAAAGATGGATCAACAAGGGTTGTCCAAAAATTATAGCTTGTGCACAGTGATGTGTGTGGTCCTATGCGGACACCGTCGCTTGGAAAGCATCCACTTTGTAACCTTTATCGATGACCACTCCAGATTTGCATGGGTGTATCCCTTGAACGCCAAATCTGATGTATTTGCATGTTTTTTGCATTTTGTGGCACAAGCTAAAAATCAAACAGGTTGCAAAGTGCAGACCCTCCGTACAGATCGAGGGGGGAATACATGTCCATTGCTTTCAAAGCATTTATGGCAGAGAAAGGCATAAAGCATCAATGCACGATGCCATATTCTCCTCAACAAAATGGTGTTGGTGAGAGAAAGAATAGGTCTTTGATGGAAATGGCTAGATGCATGGTTAAAGGCAAAGGATTGCCTCACAAATTCTTGATGGAGGCAATAATGTGTGCTACACATGTGTTGAATAGATGCCCTACCAAAGTATTAAAAACCATCATGCCATATGAGGAAGGCATGAAAGGAAACCTAAAGTTGATCACTTTAGAGGTTTTGGATGTAAAGCATATGCACATGTACCTCAGTAGTTGAGAGGTAAGCTTGATGACAAAGCTACTAAGTGCATATTTGTGGGTTATAGCGGTGGCAATAAAGGCTACCGTCTCTTTAATCCTTCCACACAAAGGATTTTCGACAGAAGAGATGTTGTATTTGCTGAAAATTCAGACCAGCCATTGGCTGAATTTTTCGGACAACCACCTTCAGGCCCACATGACATGTTTGAAGGACTTCTCCTGTTGGGAATTGATGGCTCTACAGATCAGCCATCAACTTTGCCCAATGGACATCATTTGGGTGCTCCAAATCAGCCAATTAATGAGCTCATTACACCTCAAAATGTGGAAGAAGCAGTGGAGCAAGAGCAGACAGCAAAACGGAAGAGGCTAGAGTTGTGCCTCGTTTGGCTGCTCCATTCTTTATAGCAAAGAAAACTTTCAACTCCACTTGGTAAGCAAGGCATGGGCTGGTTCACATAATGCAAGAGAACATGCAGATGTTGATTGCATGAGTACACTTTGTGATGTAAATGAGCCAGATTCATTTGAAGAGGCTCATGAGGATGAGCATTGTGGATGCAAGCCATGCAAAATCAGATGGATTCTATCCATAAAAATAGCACTTGGGATTTGGTAGACTTGCCTGTTGGCAAGAAGCCCATTGGCACAAAGTGGGTTTACAAGTTAAAAAGAAAGTTTGATGGTACCATTGATAGGTATAAGGCAAGGCTAGTGGCCAAAGGATATGCCCATAAAAAAGGCATTGATTATGATGAGACTTTCGCACCCACTTCTCGTATGGCCATAGTTAGATGTGTTGTTGCATTGGCTGCCCATCATGGATGGAAAGTGCATCAATTGGACATAAAATCAACTTTTCTCAAAGGGGATTTGTAGGAAGAAGTGTATGAAAATCAACCCTTTGGTTTTGTGTTGCATGGTCAGGAAAACAAAGTATGCAAGCTTCAAAAAGCACTTTATGGTCTCAAACAAGCCCCTCGAGCTTGGTATGAGAAGATACATACTTATTTGACCATGCAAGGATTTTGCAATAGTCTAATGGAGAGCAACCTCTATGTGAAAGAGGATCATGACACTTTGATTATGCTCATTCTTTATGTGGATAACATGTTGCTAACTGGGAATAATACGGATACAATTTCAGCATTCAAAGCTGAATTGCAATCGTCATTTGAGATTGAAAAATTTAGGATTGTTGCATTATTATTTGGTCATACAATTTGTGCAGATAGAAGTTGGATTTATGTACACCAATCAAAGGGCATTCAAAAGATGTGGCACAAATTCGGTTTTCAAGATTGTAAGCCCATCTCTACTCCGATGGACCCAAGGCTGAAATTGAGCATGTATGATGTTGGAGAGCCTTTTGATATGAGTGTTTACAGCCAAGCAGTGGGGTGCCTCATATTTTTATGCAACACATGCCTAGATATTTAGTTTGTGTTTTCCCAGTGTAGCAAATTTATGCATAGCCCAGGTAAAAAGCATTGGCAAGCAGTGAAGCGGATCTTCCACTATCTTTAGGGCTCCCTAGATCTTGCGTTGGTATATCCCAGGGGGGCAGCTTGTAGTTACATGCTTTCAGTGATTCAGACTGGGCTAGTGACTATGATACACGGCAATCCACCAGTGGGAATTGTTTCTTTTTGGGGCATTCATGCATATCATGGCTTGGTAAAAGCAGCCCACTGTTGCCACATCTACTTGTGAGAGGCTGAGAATAGGGCAGCCTTTATAGCCAGAGTAGATTATGTATGGCTGAGGAGATTGATGACTGATCTTTGTGAGTGTCAGCAAACACCCACCACCATACTCACTGACAGTCAGAGTGCTATAGCCATGGCATGGAACCCAATGTTTCATGCATGCACTAAGCACATAGAGATTCATTATCACTATGTCGTCAGAGAGAGGATTCGTGCAAGGGAGATCACATTATCTTACTGCTCTACACACGACAATGCTGCAGATCTATTCTCACGAAGGCGTTGCCTTGAGAGAAGTTTGAAGCTTTTTGCAAAGCTTTAGGCTTACTCTCATAGAGAGTGATCTGCTATCGACCTTGTATAGGTTCACATTGCCACTACAGAGGGGGGTTTATTAGCATATATGCAATGAGTTATGCCATATATGCTATGAGTAGCGCCACATGTGAACATGGGCTAACCAAGGGCACTTTTCTCCCTTTGGGTTTTTCCCCTTGGATATTAGGTGTGAAAGGACACCACACTTATTTGATTGTATTATGATATTGTGGAGTCAACTCCCTTGCTCCACGCATCTTGTATCCTATCTACTTTGAGTAGCAATCACCATCTCTCTCACTCTCTTGTGAGCCTGATGTTTTGTACCATCTTTGTGTGTTTGTGTCTTTGTTTCTTTGAAACCCTAATCCCCAACAACAAATAAGGCCACATATCCACCTCTTTGAGGTCTTCTTGTACCCTTTGTGTGGCATACATGCCAATCATATGTTGCCAAACGGTTTTTCCCACACTTTTAAAGATATGCATAGGATCTAGAAGGTGGTTTATCAATAAGGATGACCGATATGGAAGGTGGTGAAATATAGATAGCATTCTTACCCCATTAGGACATGCATTTCCACTACCTTTGGTCTCCATCCACATGTTGTATCTATTACTAGCCTTTAATGGTTGTGACCGTCATCCCACAAGACCCCTTCACATATGCTGATCATCTAGCAAGTACCTTCCATGTTCCTCATATACAACCTTCTTTAGTGCATTGGAATATTGAGCTTCTAATTGTTGTCCACAAATTGGACAACCTGAGTCACTAGTAAAAACAAGCCCTTATCAATATTTTCATGAGAATTTTTTTGCTTGTAAGCTCTAATAAAATATTCTAGAATTTCTCTCCATTATTTTATTTAAAACATTAAAAATTCGTAAATACTAGAAATCCAACACAAAATTTTTAACCATGATATCTTCCTCTCAATAAACTAAACTTTGTGCTTATGGACCTTTAAGCTCTAGCACCTTAGTCCATTAGCTACTACTATTGTTTACGTCCTTGCCAACACATAAAAAAGTGCCCCCTTTGATTGTCATTACCTTTACATCATAAAATTTGTCAATATGTTCAAAGGACGATTCATTAGCACTCACTACAACATCCAAATACACTATTATTTTGATCATCACCAAAATTTTCCCATACAACATTACTGATTGCTTTGTTATAGGTTCTCTCAGCCTTTAAGCTCACTCTTAGTAGCTTACCCTTGCAAATCTTTTTCTACACTATTAATTTTTTATTTAAGCCTTGTTAGGGTCAAAATCAGGCTTGCTTTGATTCCAACTTTGATTTGGACTCAAAGCATGGGCACCCATGCTTTGAGTTCAACTTTGATGGGGATTTAACACCATAACAACCCCTCTCCCTCTCTCCTCCTCCCTACACACACATCTCAATACACACCCACTCAATATTGGCAGTAGCCCATGAAACTTTGTATCAAGAATCATATGCATAACGCTACATTATCAATAAGAAGGGAAAGGTAAGTACCTTGATCAACATCTCAAAGCCTAGATGTTAAAGTGAACGTATCAAAATTGGCCATGCAAATGACTAGAAATTCATTGTAAAATTAAATGACTAGCAATAAATTGTAGGATTGACATCTCAAAGCTTAAATATTAAAATGCAAGTGACTAGGGATTCATTGTAAAATTACACAACTAGCAATTGATTAATTGATTTGACGATAATATTCTACAAGAGATAGTGACCTTCACTAAAGTCTAAGTGAAAAAAAATAGCTTCATCGATTTTTGATTGCCTTCTTGCATGACCAATTTAGGTATATACTAGAAGTATCTACAACCATAGGCAGCTGCATCAAACCTTGAATGTCTTGTGGCACATTATTTGTGGGAGGAGTTGAAGACAATTGAATTGATGGATGTAGGGTTCAAGGACTTATGATGTGTTTCAACTTCTTGGCCGCTTAGAGTGAGGAAGTAGCCATTCATGCATTGCAACTTGCCCATAATTGTGTGGAGACTTCTTTGATTAATCTCAATAAGAGTTTTAGAGACCCACTCCTACCTTCTTAAATAGGTTTCAAAGAATCCCCACACATTCCAGTGACCATATCTAACCCCCACATTAGTTTAGCCTGCAACATTGTCGTGACCACCAAATCCATCTCTCCTGCAAACGAAAGGATCATGATTGGCTTGGCTTACATATTCATCTTTTCATACCAAAGATGCCATATTAGGCTTATGTTAATTTTAGAGAAAATAAACTTTACGCTAACTTTCAAATTTAAGTAAATTTCCAGAAGTGATTAGACATACCTTGAGACTTGACTTGCAATCAGCAGTTTGACTTGCTCTTAGTCTCAAAAAATGTAGTTTTGAAAGGGATTTTAAAAGTCAGGAGCTTGCCTATAGTTAAATAATAAACTTTCCCCATCAAGATAAATACACATAATGTATTGCTCTCTACAATGAAATCTGCCTACACTGAAGGAGATGCCTCTTTGTGAGTGCTTGCTCTCTCCATAGTCTTTGAACTTAGAAATTGAAGGTAAATGAGCATCAATGGTTGTGTAACTAGATAAGGAAGAAGGAAAAGTGGTAGAGTAGAGTGCTCACATAACCCGGTTTGTAATGTAATTTTCCTAGCTAAATTTTAGAAATCCTGGTTGGAATTCAATGTTGCCTTTAATTTTAAGGGTTGAAATTTGCACATTTTAGTTATAAATCCGAACATTTGTACAATTTCTAGTGATTTTGAAGTCCGAATCCTAGTTAAACTTAAGCATTGCCTTTAATTTTAAGGGTTAAAAAAAACTTATTTTCGAGCAGTGGTAGAGTAGGGCAAGAATACAAGCAACGTGCAAAGATAAGGAACTGATCAAGTGTAGGGATGCTATCGAGAAAGAAAGGAAGAGGCATTTAGTGCCTAGGTGAAGTTAGGTGCTATCGAGAAAGAAAGGAAGAGGCATTTAGTGCCTAGGTGAAGTTAGGTGCTTTGAAAGATGTAAAAGTGTGTTTGAATACGCAAAGACATTTTGTAAGTTCATAAAGCAATAACAAACATAGGTACACATCTTTCAATGTTTATTCAAGATGTGCACACCAAGTTTTAAAGATACATGATTTGACCATATATTATTTCTTAAAAAACACAGAGGTAGGGTTTTTTTCCTCAATAAAATCAATAACATTTTTAGGTATTGTCAAAAAATTCACAAAAAAAAGTAAATTTCTTATAGGGCCCTTAGGACCCTTAAAATCAATGAACTAGCTGCACTTCAAGCATAAATAAACCAAGGAAAAGCATGCACACTTATACTTGAGCATCAAGTTTAGTCATCAAAATGAAAAACAAATTTTTTATATTGACAATGAACTAGCTGCACTTCAAGCATAAATAAACCAAGGAAAAGCATGCACACTTAAACTTGAGCATCAAGTTTAGTCATCAAAATGAAAAACAAATTTTTTATATTAGACGCATACTTGACACCTTTGAAAGCCATGTTAAAGCACCAAAAGTTGAATAATGAGGGAAAGTAAGCACTAAGGCTTATATATACATACATATACATATACATACATACATACATACATACATATATATATATATATATATATATATATATATATATATATATATATATATATATATATACATGCAAATACACACACACACACACATATATATATATATTATCTGGCAGCAAAAGGCGTACACCCATTAGAATTACATGGTTAAGTCAATCAAATGAATAATTTCATGGTGATGTTTTTTTTAATCATCTTAGTGACTTGCTTTATGGTGGAGCAAAATAATAAAATCCACAAACTAGGAATTTTTAAAATTTTTATTTAAGAAGAATTTCATGACATCTTTCTATAAGTCTTCCATGGAATTAAAATGGAAAGAATTGTGTGAATTTGATAACAATGTTTCCTTCTATTGAATAACTTTTGCAAACACTTTAGCAATGTTAAGAAAGCATTATTTAAAAAGAACATTTGAGAAGAAGTTAGAAGCTAAAACATATTTTGCTAAAGGAAAAATTCAACAAAATGATTTAAAATGTTTTATCCCACAAAATAAAATTGAGAATTTTGGAAAATTTAAGAAAGGTTTCCAATTGCAATTTCAAAGGTTTCCGCTTAAAGTAGCATCAAGTGGTAAGCCACTTAAAAGCTATTAGGTATCACTACTATTTAAAAAAAAAGGGCATATATGACCAAACTGCCCTTAGAATAGGACTTGCATACCAAAAAATGGATTAGTCAATGTGGGGTAGCTTTTAGAAAAGTGCCCCATGTGTCCACAATGATAACATGACCCTATTAAATTCCCCCCATCTCAGATATATTACTATTATTCCAACTCAAATGCTAATTTCGAGGATCTTTGGAAGTTTTTCATTAACTTTCCACAGTATGCAGACTCGGTTTTTGTTTGGGGAATTGATGGAGGGTGAAAACAATTTTTTTCCTAAAGAGCCTGTTATGTACTTTATGCTAGCCCACAAGAAAGAGGGAAGGTCAACAAGATCTAGCCATGCTTGATAGTTGGTTCGTAGTTCTTCATTAATCAGTCTAACGAGCTTCCAATGAAATGCATAAACTACCTATTGATTAAGCAATATAGCAGGGATACTATTGAATTTATCTCTATCTTGAATGCTCTTGAATAGAAATTCAAAAAGCCCATGCCTGGCATAGTAGATCTTGTATATAGCTATATGCCCAAATCCCTGGTCAATTAGCATAGCAATGTCTTAAATAGTAGGTAATCTACCTGAGTACAACCAAACCACATCACGAGAATTAAATATTTTCATGTGACTCCATACAATGATAGGGTAAAGCTTTACACATTGTGTGCCCCAAGTACATAAGGATTTGTGGTTAGAGCATCTTGAAGAGTTGACTTCATCTCATGGATTCATTAATAAGGGAATTTCCTAAGAAATTCTTCGCCTTGGCTTCCTCAAAGGGATGAATCCTAAAAGCTCATGTGAGAGCTGGTTCAAAATATCCTTTAGGCATAGTAGCAACTATAGACTTAGCATCATCCACAGTTAAATTCATGTTTGGGAAAGATATTAACTAAGGACTTGGAAGAGCTGACCGGCACAAGTCATTGAGACAAAGCTAGAAATCATCTAGGTGCACAACATTGTCTTCCTTATCCATGCATGACCCTCATAGAGCTGTTTAGTAATTTTATTTAGTGAAATGTGAAGGCTTTGTATATGCTTATGCTTTATGAAAAAGCATTGTTTGGTGCAACTACATACGACGCTTTTGAAAGTCACCCATTGTGTTTAAAATGATGCATCATGACTCAAGGTGGATAAGGTCTTTCAAACCATATCCGCAACCATGCCCATTTGAAATCAATGCCAAGGAATGAGTTTTCCACATTATGGTTTTGAGGTCATCATGCTCATTTTGCTTGCCCCACGTGATATCAATACATAGTGTGCAATGGTCTGATTCACGATTCCAATTTCCTAGTGTGAAGTTTTGTGCATTGTGCATGCCAATCTCAAAGAGAAATGCATAGTCAATCACGATATCCCCATTGTGCATGCCAATCTCAAAGAGAAATGCATAGTCAATCACGATATCCCCATTGTGTCTTCTTCTACATATATGGTTGGTGGTTCTTTCCATACCGGTATGAAATTACCAATGCTATTGCACATGCGAAGAAGCACTTTTTTGTATTGGTTTGGCACTTTTGTATCCATGGATTTTTTAATCATATATGATGGTCTCAAAAGGTTTCTTAAGAGAAATTGCATGATAGATTCCCTAGTGTCAAGTTGCAATGACCCCGTGTGTACATTTATGTCACCCATAACAATGACCTTGCCTTTGTCTTTATAATAATGCAATATCTTCCTCTACATGTACATAAAAGCTAGAGTCATGATGTGGGATTTAACACCCTACCATAAAAATAGACATGCCTCTTGGTGTGGTGATTTCTAGCCACAAATATCTTTTGTACATGTCTTCCTTAACTATGCATACATGTGTGCTTCCCATTCTCATTTAATCATACATGAAACCCCTCCTTGTTCTCCTATTTGCTTTGCATTTTGTGACCACAACAACAAGTGTGTGATGTAGTATCCCGTATCCGATATTCTCTGTGATTCATCATTCCCAAGTTTTAGCACATAGTACTAGATCTGCAGCATTGGTGGTTAGTGCTTCAAGATCAAATCTTGCATTGTAGGGATAAGCATTACAATTCCAAAAGCATACATGTAGTCATGAAGCATTCCCATAGGCCACAATTCCCTATGGAGTATGTTCCTTTCACTCCTTGTCCTTAGTACAAGCCTCAAATGCTTTTTGTCATTCTTCTTATTATTAAGGTATTTGATCTTCACCTAATACATAGTTCCTTGAAGATACACATGAGACATGTCCAATATAGTAGCCTTGCTTTGCTCATATTGCTCATCTAGTAGAGTGCATAGAATTTCTCTTTTTAAAGCTTCATGGAGTTCCCAATTCTATGTGCCCTATATAGCACAATCCTTGGGATAGAGAGGTACTCTTCAAAGAATGTGCTAACATTAGTTGGCATGGAAGGAGCTTCCTTTTCTTTCTCTTTGAGTCCTTGAATGACAAGGCTCTTTGACCTCTTCACACACTCTTACCATTATCTGCATCTACATCTACATCTACATCTGAGGAGACCTTCCCATGCACAAAGGGAGGTAGATGCGGAGCACCATTTAGATCACAACCATGTCTTACTGCATGTACCTAACTACTATCAACCTATGCTGCTTGAGATATATATGATAAAGAACTTTCTTAAACATGACCACTTTAAGAGATGCAAGGTCTTATTTGATTACATCAACTACTTTTTTTCATATTTGTGCATAAATCATTTGCAACATTGACCTTCTCTTGTAGTTCACTTTTTATGGTAACCATATCTTGCATGGATTTCTCAATCTCTACAATCTTGGCCACCTGTGTGCTTACAATATTTTCAATATTGTTTATGACATGCTCCAAGATTTGGTTGCCCCAAATAATTGCATGTATCTCCTCACTTTGTTTTATATGTTTGTCCTCCAAAGTGACCAGAAAAGTATATGCCGCATCCATGTTCGATACATGGTGCACACAAAACTGATTTGACACCAAGAGGGGAAGGGGGAGGATTGTTTTCAACAAAATTTTATCCTCTTGTTGATGAAGTGGAGCCTCTTTCAGTCCCCATAATGTTCTTTTTTTCAAGTCTACAACAAAATGCATCGAAACTAAAACTACTAAAATTCAAAACAAAAAAATGCTGCAAAAATATTTTTTTAAAAAAACATAGTTGTATAGAGGCATTCATCCTCTTTAATTTGAGCCCTCCTAAAAAGGGTTATGGACGAAGAGTTGTGGTGCTACCCACCCCATTAGCATGAGAGAGAGAGAGAGAGAGAGAGAGAGAGAGAGAGAGAGAGAGAGAGAGAGAGAGAGAGAGAGAGAGAGAGAGAGAGAGAGAGAGAGAGAGGTATTAACGTCGGTAGAATGCAACACAAGGGCATATAGAGAGAGCCATCTCATTGTCAAGATGGGCAAGTAAGAACTTCATGAGGAAAACAGAGTGAGCCTACTAAAGTCTTTGACAAATACAAAGACTTGTTAATAACTAATAATAGCAGGAAGATCCCAATCATCAAGGATCAAGGTCTAAAAGCCTCAACAAAAGTGGCAACCAGCTACCCACAACCAATGGACAGAGCTTCACGTGCCATGTCTTCGTCATCACACCACCAAAGATAGAAAATTATCAAGCATCCCTCCTTACAGTGGATGAAAAGTGGCTTCTAGCACTCTTATTAGCAGGAGTACCAAAAATGGCTTCTAGCACTCTTATTAGCAGGAGTACCAAGCAACTCACGGGATGTCCTGAACTTCCTTAGCTCTCCTCAAGAGACACAATTCATCCCTAATTTCTTGCCAATCCATAAAGATGGAGAAAAAGAAACTCCACAGTGGAGGTCTCATGACACCCTCAATGGATCTTCATGTAGAAGTCAGAAGTAAGATCTACGAGCCAAAGTATCCATCACCAAGAGCTCGAAGCAAAAAATCTCGACAAGCTTTAGTGCCCAAAATTGTGCACGCAAGCTATGTGATGGAGATCAATATATATGGGTGGAAAGCCGACCAACAAAAAGCTCTACATCAACAGGCTAGTTATCAGATCAAAAGTCCTTGGAAGCACAAGAAACCAATGTAGGAAATAGAGAACTTTGGTTACCAAAGCCAGAGTTTACAGACCACAAAGTGCCTTCCAAAGTGGAGACATCAAAAAACTTCAAGAAATCAACCAACCAATCAAGATTTAAGGAAAGAAGGTTGAGGAAACAAAGCATGCAGACAATGGCACCAAATCTTAACCAATCTAATGCATCTGCAAGAGAAACCCCAATGGAATCCAAGGCTAGATTGTACCTGAAGCTTGTGTCAAAGCCCAAGGATTCTACCAAGGAAATAGGAGAATATGGATACCCAAGCTATCTACTCAATGGAGAAAAACAATGCCAGCCATGCCAACCAACACTTGTGGGGCACCTCCAAACAAGAAACAACCACACCAACCATTTCAGAGGGTGTTTAAACATGATGCCATTGTGAATATGGTAATTAAATAATCTCCATGTCTCTCTCTTCAAAACACACACACACACACAAGCAAACAAAATCAACATAAATATCTCTCTCTCTTTCTCCCTCTCTCTGCAAACACACACACACGAGTACATAACAAGCAACGTAAACTAGAAGTCTCTCTCTGTCTCTCCCCCAACACACACACACACACACACACACACACTTGGATTATGGATAGTATAAAGCTCTTCTTGATGATGGTTCCAAAAAAGATAGCTTCAAAGTAGCCTAAAATTGGTTCAAACTTGTACAAAGCCTTCTCAAACTTACATGAGAAGGGAAGAAATTCCTCTCCAAAATGGTTAACTACTAGTTATAACTTTCACATGCCTCTTCAAATTAAGGTGAAAAGGCTTTGAAAAAAGTATCTTGTGAACACTTCTCTTAATATAAAATTAAACAAAAATTAGGATGCAAGTTGAGATTGATCAATTGGAAATGTAGTTGTGTGGTTGGTTTAAGACACCAGTTAAGGCGTGCCACAAATTCAATAACTGAAAGGAGGAGATACTCCTGACGTGAGTGGAGGAACCTAAACGTTTATATAAAGCAAATTTTGACAAATCAAAAGGGGACACGTGCAGGAGCACTTAATTTCCCTTTCGACTGCTACCCTGAAAAAAAAGAGCATCTCTTTCTCACTCTTCTCCTTGAAGGCTCTCTCTCTCTCTCTCTCTCTCTCTCTCTCTCTCTCTCTCTCTCTCTCTCTCTCTCTCTCTCTCTCTCTCTCTCTCTCTCTCTATTTCCTATCCTCTCTCTTTTAATTTTCTCTTCTCCTCAGGAGTTCCTCTCTCTCTCTCTCTCTCTCCACACACACACACACACACACACACACACTCACTTACACACACACCCACCCACCCACAAACAATTTGCTCTTGCTGCTATCTTCGAGCCTTCAAGGATCTATGTGTTTTAAACTCTCTCTCTCAAAACTCGCTCTCTTCTCTCTAAGATCTGCGCTTTATCTGTACTTTCAGATGAGCAATGAAGTAGTAGTTCTAACACCATCTTTTCTATACAAGAACTCTAAGACCCTTTTGGAATCTTGCTTTAACTAAAGTTCATCACTTGCTCTCTCTCTCTCTCTCTCCTTGCAGGATGGAGTAATTTTAAGGGGAGAGAAGGCCTTCTCTCCCCTTAAAATTACTCCATCCTGCAACCAAGGAGAGAGAGAGAGAGAGAGAGAGAGAGAGAGAGAGGTATGTCTTTCCTAGAGCAAGAGCTTTATATACACAAAATTTGATCACCGAGGGTGGCCCCTAGTGCACACAATCAGCTGACATCTGATTTTGCACAAGCCAAGAAGGATCTCATTTCACATATGGCTAAAAATCCAAACATATATACGAAGATAGTGTGTACATATCACATGCATCTGAACGCACGACGATGCACCACATGTGGAGATGAAGATAGAGGGACCATATCATGGTAATAAGGTGAATGTTAAGGTATTGCCTATGATGCACTCACAAACGCATGATCATTTGAAGGCCTCTCATTTTCCACTCAAGGTTGCCTCTTCTTCCCCTCTTCCTTTACTCAACAAGCATACAATTTTCGAATCTTTCATGGACGCTTGTTACTTTTGCAAGAGACCTCTGGGACATGGGAGATACATCTTCATGTACAGGTGCTTCTCTTTTCTCTACCCTTTCTCTTCATTTATGAACGTTTTAAGTTCACTTCTTTCTTGCCTTGTACACAACTTAGAAAGTATCTAGGTTAATTTCCTTAGGTGTGATGTTTTACATGTTCTTTTGATAGGGGTGGTGCCACATTTTGTACTGAAGAGTGTTTCTTGAGGCAAATCTCCGACGATAAAAGCGCTTACTGTTGGCCTTCGAAAGCACAATCGGTGATAATATTTTTCAGCAATCCACAAATAGCTACCCCTGTAGGTGCATTGTAGCTTGCTCTTAATATTTGTAGCCAATCTTTTTAGCATAATTATAACAATAACATAAGGCAAGTATAAGAAGCTTTAATTATCCATGTAGGATAATTTTACATGCTTATAGTATGCATGTGCCCTATTGTACATAATATGAGCATAGATGATTTTAAACTCATTTATATATGCAATTATTGATGGGGAGAGACACTTGATGATCTTTGGTTCTAAGAGTCTTAGGTGCATGCACCATCTTTAATGTATATTTTCAATGGCCAAAACTGTTATTTATGGAGGGTAATATTTAAAAATGAGCTTTAATAAGTCTTGCTTGAAATAAAAATAAGCTATAAATGGTCCTTGAGGTGTTAAATACAGAGTATGTGGTAGAAAACTCAGCACGTTGACCTCTGCATACAAATTGTGTCCCCTTGTTTTGGACAAAAAATTTCTACTCGAAGAAGGTGCACTGATGATGTGAGTAGGGATGGTGTAGCACTAGTCCATTCTATGCATGATGAAGTTGATGATCTTATACTACATGATTGAACAATCTTTGAGCTAAAGTTCGCATGTTTTGTAATTTTATCTTTCTTGTTTTGTTGTAGTTAACTAGTCATTTAAAGTTTGCAATTTTATCTTGCTTGTTTTGTTGTAATTAACTAGTCACTTAAAGTTTACAATTTTGTCTTGCTTATTTTGTTGTAATTAACTAGTCCTCACTTAAAGTTTGCAACATGTCATGTATAATTTTTTATATTTATATGTTCTACCATAGATCATTAGTTATCCAAAAATTCTAAGCTTGCTTGATAAGAATCCTTTTGTTATCTATTGCATTTCTAGTTGGTTCAGTAAAGAAGTCATGTGTGTCTCTTGTGAGAGAATACATGCATGTGTGTGTGTGTGTGTGTGTGTGTGTGTGTGTGTGTGTGTGTGTGTGTGTGTGTGTGTGTGTGTGTGTGTGTGTGTGTGTGTGTGTGTGTGTTTCAATTCCTTTGTGTTTAGTTATGCACATGTCTAGTTTTTGCTGGTTATCTTTATTAGATTATCATTAGTTCTTCCTGTCTATTCATTAATCTTTCCTTTCTTTTGCTTTGTTTGTTTATAGTTGTTCTTTTCTTTTAATTCAGATTATTTGGAAGTTTCAATTCTTGCCACCAAGAGTCATACTCATTATGTGGTGCATGAGTCATGAAATGACCTTTTATGTGTGCATGTGTACCAATAGAAGACTTTAGATGTATCATATGGTATTTAGCTATCAAGTAAAATAATAACTTAGCTGCATCATGTACTATTTAGCTATCAACTCAAATGCTGGTTATTCTATCTTCAACCACAAAGAAATTTGGCAATATCAATAATCAAAAGGTTTTTAGACACTTTGCAAGAATCTTCACATATAAAGATTTCTACAACATCTATTTTTAAGTGAAGAGTTTTCACTTGTTGGTTCTTTCACATTCATCATGTGTATGGGTATGAGCTTGTTTGAACACCTCATCTTTGCGAAAGAAATTTGTGGCATTTCATAGAAAACAACAAAATTAAATTTTGGTAAGACTGTGCCAATCCTTACATTATGGCATTGAAGGATGATTTTAAATTTAATGGGAGAACTTTGTACACTTGTCAACTCAAGATCAGTTTCAGGTGATCATGAAACAAATTTACAAGATCAAATCACCTACCACAAGAGGAATGGAGGCAACATAGGTACTTAATGATGAGAGAGAACTATCCACCACTACCTTAAGATGTGCAAATGATGATAACACTCATTATATAGATGAAACAAAAATATATGTTACATTGGTTACATTAGATACTTGAAAAATTGAATCTTCAAATGTAAATTTATTCATTCAAAACTTTAAGCTTGGTATCCTCTCATCTCAACACAATGAATCCAAACTAGCCGAGACAGAAAACTTTTAGAAGAAGATTTTATAATCGATATGCTAATTAAAAGTTTACCGTAAGAGGAATATGCTAATGTGATCACATCTTTAACTCTTTTTCCATCTCTCGGGCTAGGCGACATCAAAGCTTGGCATTCTTATCACAGTTGGCCATTACAATAACATAAAGAAGAAAAGCTTCAACAAAGGATCTATAAGAAAAACTTGCACAAAGCCTTTTTGCCATATCAAAAAGTTGTTCTTTGACAAAGAAAACTCAAAAGGCTTTATTAGCATAAGGGAACCTTAACAAGGGAAAGAGTTGGAGTTAGACAAGGAAGAAGTCTCAATTGAGGCTAGTAACTACAACCAATGCTTTGCTTTCTAAACTATCTCAACCATGGCTAAGTTTTACCATTTGTAACTCATTACTTAGACTTGTTGGGTTAGACCTACAAGCACCTAGATGGTTATCATAAACTACCAGTGGTGTTGTGGATGACACTAACAATCTCTAACTAGGAGCAAAGGCTTAAGTTGGACTTAGTAAAAATTCTACTACTAAAAAGCTGAAGCCTAGACTAAGTGGTAGAAAATGGAGATGTGTATGGTACACCTCAATTATAGAGGTGGCACTCAAGTTAATGGTGTATAAGACGTGCTACATATGAACATATATGGAACATAAGGTGTCAAAGGTAGTGTGAGGATGTAGAGGATTGTATTCACTATGCTCCAGCTTATAATGCTTTATGCCTTTAAAAATTATTTACAACCATGCTCTAGAGAATTATAATAATGTAAATCAACTTGCCTATTTATTTTCCATTAATTAGTGCATGCAACGATTATTTATTTTTACCCATCTAGTTTGTGTTTATATACGTATGTAGTTCTTAATTATCCATGCTTGAGAGAGAGAGAGAGAGAGAGAGAGAGAGAGAGAGAGAGAGAGAGAGAGAGAGAGAGAGAGAGAGAGAGAGAGAGAGAGAGAATTCTAACATCCTCAAAGGCTAGACACGTCCTATGGGACCAAAAACTAACATACAAGAGTCTACCTCTTAGGCGAGGGGAATGGGATACAATTGGCTCAGTAAGGGACGAAGAGCCCTATTAAAAAGGTACTAAAGGGGGGATCCTTGCTAGAAGGAAGGAGTGTGGACCTAGGGGATAGCTTAGAGGGAATGAGGCTAAGGGGGGTAGGGACTGAAGGAAACCTACAAGTCAAAAACCTAGGGTGAGGAAACGATGTCCTTGCCTTAGGATGTCAAAATTTGTGAATGATGATATTGTTGTTACGGTGGTAGATGGCTCATTTCCCCTAGTAGCGAGAGAGAAAAATCCTTGAGAGAATAGACAAGAAAGTGATTTCAAAAGTGAGGGGAAGAAACAAAAAGTGCATGGGTGCGTGTGCATGTAGTACTTACTCAAAGTCTCTTTAATAGAGCCTTCAATTAGTGGGTGGTGGTTGGTAGATTTTTTCCAACTTTTTATGTATTTTTAACTTGACATAATGAGATGAACAATAAGAAATACTAAACCATATAAAATTTATATATTAATTTAACATATTATTAGATATATATTAAAGTAATGTAAGAATAATCAAAGACATAAATAAAATTAATTTTTTATTTTATATATTATGTTAATAAACAATAGTCAAAATTTATATTATTATTGGAAAAATCTACTTCTAATGTATAAGCATTAAAAATAGTCATGAATTTTTAGGTAAATATATTTTTTTTGTATATTATTATGAAGAATATTAAAAAATAAACTGGTGTATTTGTTTAATATGTTGATATGTTTTCTTTACAAAAACCAAAAATATTTTTTTAACAAAAACATTAAAAATCATTTACATAAATTCTTTATAATTAAAAGTAGTTTTTAAAAATATCCCAATATCTATAGAAAAAATATATCTAATAATTATTTATTTAAGAAAAATATTTAATGGTGAATTTTAATATTCTATTTGGTTTAATATTGAGAGAGAGAGAGAGAGAGAGAGAGAGAGAGAGAGAGAGAGAGAGAGAGAGAGAGAGAGAGAGAGAGAGAGAGAGGGGGGGGGGGGGATAATGATCATCAAGAGGCTATGAGGAAATTTCTACCATGATAGGTCAAAGTAGATACTAAAAACTTGACAAGAAATTACATTGATGCAAAATAAAAGACATTGATAATAGACATACAACTACTTATACGGAGAGAGAGAGAGAGAGAGAGAGAGAGAGAGAGAGAGAGAGAGAGAGAGAGAGAGAGAGAGAGAGAGAGAGAGAGAGAGAGAGTTGATTAGCATCCTTGGAGGCCAAATATGGCATATGGAACCTAGAAACATTAAAAAGTGTCAGAAAAAGGTTAATACAACTTGAAAAGGACTCATGGGTCCGCTAAATGCTACTAGTTTTGGGTAACCTTTTGAAAATAAAAACTAAATTGAGAGAGAGAGAGAGAGAGAGAGAGAGAGAGAGAGAGAGAGAGAGAGAGAGAGAGAGAGAGAGAGAGAGAGAGAGAGAGAGAGAGAGAGAGAGAGCATGGGGGACAAGTAAAGCAAGGGGAAAATTATGAACATTTAAAGAATGTAAGAATTGGGAAAGAGGAAAAAATTAAAATAAATGCAAAGTAAAGAGGTAGGAGGAAGAATTAATTAATATTAATATAAATGATAGATATATATTTATTTGCATAAATAATGTGGAGTGATACATAAAGATAAGTGATACTCAAAGGTTGGGTTTTAGGGTTAGGTATTGAAAACTTTTCTTTGGTATTGAAAAGGTTAGGGTTGGAATTTAGGGTTAGGTATTGAAAACTTTTCTTTGGTATTGTCTTTTTATGTCTAAATAAACGAGAACCACAATTTAGTGCAAAGAGAGAGAGAGAGAGAGAGAGAGAGAGAGAGAGAGAGAGAGATTTGGTTTATCATCATGTGGAGGTCAAAGACAGCCTATAGGGGCCTTTTAAAAATAGCATAAAAAGGGGCTTGAATGCATCCATCTTAGTAATAGGACTGAGAACCTCATAGAGAAAGGCTAAGAGAAAATGTACTTTACATAAAAGTAGATCTATCGGCCCTATCTGGAGGGGCCATCATCTTTGAAGTACAAAAATTTGGGATGATGGCCTTCTTGTTGTTGTGGAATATGGCCCACTTCTTAGCTTTGATTGCATCATGCATGTATTTCTATTTTTCTCCTTTGTTTGAGTTGCATAAGTGTGAGCTCTTTGGAGATCCAAAGCTTGGTGACTTTGAGGAGTCAAGATTGCTGCAAAATCTTTACATGACTCTTCTTGGTCTTGAGGGTGAGTCGTTTTTGGTGTCCATGTTCTTGGTCTTGAGGGTAAGTCGTATGGTTGTTTTTGTTGTCCACGTTGGTGTGCCTAGCTATGGGGAGGTCAACCTAAAATGGGTCTATTGCTTGGCTTAGCTTTGATATTACTTCATTGAAGGGTTCTTATTGGGTGTACTAGTCTTTGGGTAGCCCTTCAAAACCAATTTTGAGGGCGTTAATTTCTTGGAGATGTTGTTTCTTCACTCACAAGCTTCAACTTGGGTGGATTGATGGTATTTTTAAAAAAAAAATTGGGTGGCAACTTGGGCTGCACTCACATTGAGGGCCCTCTTGACCTCTTTTGCTTTGCATGAGAGACTCAAGGTTGGTTCATGATTGGAAATTCATGATTAGGATACCAATAATATATATATTTATAAGGGTAACCAATCTTTGAAAATAAACTTGAAAATAGACTCATCCCATAGGTCAAGGCATTCTCACCAATGAGTTTGACACAACCACTTGGACCAAGTCAACTGATATCTATAGAGCTTATAATAAGATGTGGGATGGTGAAGATGAGGACCAAGAATATGAGCCCCTCCCAGAGTATACCAACTCTAAGGATAGGATTCATGTTCTAGAATCTATGGACGCTCTTCCACGCGTAAGCTTAGGACAAGGTTCACACAATTGGACGGTGTCAAAATCGCATCCCTATTCGTGCTCAATCTATTTGAAACAAAACGAATGAGGAAACCCACTCACCTTGAGCTAGAGATCCCCCAAAAAGACCACCTAGCTTTATGGCATGCCTTAGTTGACACAAGGGCTCACTAGAACATGCTATCTTGGGAGACATTGACCTCATTAGGCTACCCACCCCTTGCACCATCTGTAGCAACCACCATTACCATGCTAAACAATTTCTAATCCATAATTTTCTATTTTTTTAAAGCTAAATTTTATCTTAGAAATAAACCTACATCACACAACAATGAAAGAGAGCATCATCCTTGGGGGCATGGATTAACCACTGATTATGTAGTCAATTGACATAAAAGAACCACAAGAGTCAAGCTTTCTATCGAATGGTTATCATACCCTTGGTGGATGAGCATTCCAAGCCTCATCCACTTTACAAGCCATCACCTTAGGTTATCACTAACACTCAATAACTCTCTCGCCTTGGGTTATCCCTAACACTCAATAGCTCTCTCACCTTGTTGCGTTAAACCACTCCCTTAAACCATTATGGAGATCCAAAGCATTGCCAACAAAGATGAATACCACCCTCAAACCTCAATGTCAACACCCTTATGGGAGGTCACTAAGAAGGAGTGGGTACTAAGAGTATCCTAGCTAGTGAAGAAAAGTACAACTCCCAAACAAGTAAAGACTACCCCAACTAGCAAAGGCAAGTGCGCTGCCCAAACAAGCAAAGACCTAGTAGCTACCATTTAGCCAAAAGCCTATCCTCATAAGCGAAGATCTAACTAAGTGTGAACCCCATACAATAGAGCTTTACCCAACACCGCCCCATTGGATCCCCCTTAAGATGTTAGAAACCTCATGGACTGCACCCCAATCTCAAAAGCCAAAGAGAGTCAGGCGGTAGCCTCAGATGCCAGTTTGAGCTTAGCAAACCAACTTTGGGCTCTAACCAAGATTCTAGAAGCACAAGGCTTCTACGAAGGGAACCCCTACATTTGGGTTTCAAAGTTAAGAAAACCCACACCACAAGCCTCTACAACCATGCCACAAATGCCAGACCAACAAACATGGAATATAGACTAAAGCCATGCACCTCAAAGTAAGAACGGAGAGCACTAGGTTCTACCTTGACTCGTGTCGACATCACCTTCAAAGAAGTCGGAGGAGTCTGTGGATGCCAAGCATCAAGATGTAGTACCTTGCCCATGTGCAGAGGGCCTTATCCATCCATGTTCCCATCAAAGAAGAGCCACCCATAGTGCTAAACCCCAAACATAGTGTCATCCACAAACTTTTGTGGCACTGTCGAGCAACCCCAAGGTTCAAAAAAAGATAACTATAACCCCACAACACCCATGCATGCCACACCATAGCACCAACTTGCCAAGTAGAACTAGAAAGACAAAGCTCAATCAAGTGCACCAGCAAAGCGACTCTCCACCTTTGCTCCATGAGGCCACATGGTAAGCCGAAACCTTAAAACCCTATTGTACATATGTAATGTAGCATTTTTAATAAATTGTACATAGGTAAGGATTTGGCCACATGAAAAGCCGAAACCTTAAAGCCCCATAATGTAGCACTTTCTATATACACATTTACCTAGGAATAATTAAAAACTTGAAAACTAAAAAATGACCAAAATTAAAAACAAGCACATGCACACATAGCATATACATACACTCATGCTTGCATGTGCACACTCTCTACACATGGTAACATACACACATATATGCATGCATGCATGCACATACATTCCCCCTCTAAACACCAACCCCCCCCCCCCCTTTCTGAAAAACTACCCCCGTAGATCTATAAAATTACATCCCCCTAAATTTTTAAAACACCCCTTTCCTTGGAGAAAATTTCCACACACACACACATACACAAATGAAAAAGGGTTGCATGTGCCATGTGGCGATGCAAGTCCACGTTGACATAGGGCATCAAGTGCTACATCATCAGCCAAAAAATATTTGTAAAAATTTAAGAAAAAGAAAATTAGGGTTGCGTGTGCCTTGTGGCAACATAGGTCCAAGTTGCCATGTGGCATGGGTCCCACGTGATCACCTGAAAAAAATTCTTTAAAAAGGGTCGCATGTGCCACCTTGTGATCACCCAAAAAAAAGGGTTACATGTGCCACCACATCGTAATACAGGCCCATGTTACCATGTGGCACTCACTGATCACTTCAAAAAAAAATGTTTTACCATGTGCCACATGAAGAAGCAATGCATGCTCACGTTGCCACGTCCAAGTGCCACATTATCACCTAAGAAAAATATCTTGAAAAAAAAGGTTATGTGTGCCATGGGAAAATGTAGGCCCATGTTACCATGTGGCACACCAGGTGTTGTCACGTCATCACCCAAAAAAATCTTGAAAAAATAGGGTTATGTGCCCTATGGCAATGCACACCCATGTTGCCACACGGCATCGGATGCCATATCATCACACAAAAAAAAACTCAAAAAAAACTTCAAAAAAATTTAACACTTGGCATTGGGTGTCACATTCTTCCATTCTCATGGATAACCTATCTCATTCACACCAGCCTTATCAAGGCCAGCCTCACTACACATCAACACTCAATTCCCTATCTTAACCCATGTGTAAGAGTTGAAGAAAGCAGATAAATAAGTGTTAAAGAAAGTGGTGTGTTAGGGTTTTCATCGAAAGGAGCTTCTACCACTGGGCCCACCTTTTGCCCACCAATGCCCATGCATGATGCCTGTAAAATACGCAAGGGCTCTATATTTAGTAGACACATCAATAGGCACTAATATCTCAAGCACTTACATTAACCCCCCCTTATCATTAATGACAGGGATGGACGTCCATTTCTAGATGGAGGGACCATGGTAGGCATTAGCCTAGCCTGCGGTACCACCCATTGCCTAGACTTTCCTTGAATTAGTAGAAACCTCTTGTAGTCTCTTCTTTGACCCCACCACCCATTTGATCCACACTATCTCTATCCCCATTCCTTGACAATGTTAAATCCCTCGAGCCATAGAGGTCTCCTAGCTCCATCATAGCTAGAGCAAAGTCTAATGCCATACATCAACGATCTAATAAAAAGGGGATATCAAGAAAATATTGAAGGGGCTGCCTAGCTCCATGATAGCTAGGGCAAAGTTTGATGCCATACATTAACAATCTAATAAAAAAGGGATATCAAGAAAATATTGAAGAAAGAAACAAAGAGATTCAAAGAAAGCAATTAAGTTGGAGAAATCTTCAAGTTGGAGTACACACACAAGAGCACAGCTTCTACCCGTTGCCCATGCATGCCACCTACATATTTCACTACAACCATCACATTTTTTTTTCCACACACAAATGCATGCACCTGTAACTAACCTCATCAAGGTCATAATTCACTCTACAAGCATCACATTTTTTTTCATATATCGCATCTCACGGCAACACAAGCACATGTACCTATAGCTAACCTCATCAATGTAAACCCTCCAGGACATCCATGGGTGTAAGCTTGGACCATAGCGAGTGTAAGCCTAGCCCATGGTATTAAGTTTTGAGCATGGATCTAGTGCTAGCTTATGCATCTCGCGGCAACACAAGCACATGTACCTATAGCTAACCTCATCAATGTAAACCCTCCAGGACATCCATGGGTGTAAGCTTGGACCATAGCGAGTGTAAGCCTAGCCCATGGTATTAAGTTTTGAGCATGGATCTAGTGCTAGCTTATGCATACCTATGGTGGATAAAGGTGCAAGAGACTCATAGTGAGAGTGTGTGAGTAGTGAAGATGATCTCAAACTAATTAGGTTATAAGATTAATTAGCTTGCACTCATAGAGAAGCTTGAGATAGTAAAATATGAATGACTTGAATTGATTGAAAAGGACCCCTTTTATATGAGGTAGGTACAACAAGGCTTGCTTTGAGCTCATGGGATTTCTTTGTCTAGGTGACTTGGCACTCTAGCATCACTTATTTTAACACCCCTCCTTGATGCTATATTGGGTACAATGTTTAGGCCTTCACTCTTCCTAACTTCCTCTATATGCTAGGGTGGCTTTGACCCAAGATATAAGTGTGCAACTTTGGCACTTCCCCGCTTGGTACCAACATGTCTCTTAAGGTAAGGAATACATCGGCTTTGGCTAGGATTGATTCTCAACTTGTGTACATGATCGGTCCTAGAGGCTAGTTACAAGGCTTAGCATGTTTTGTGGTGAAGCATACAAAGGTTCTTTTCTCTAGAGAAGTGTGTCTTTAGGTATGTCATCTTTATCCTCAGCATCTTCGGCCTCGATCTTACTTCTCTTTATGATAACAATCATCTTCTAGGTAACCGACTTTATCGCAATAATCACAAGCAAGCTTTGGTTTATGTTTGTTTGCGACATTCATCCTTTATGTGACCAAGTTTCCCACAGTGATAGCATCTTGGTAGTTGAGAGTTGATGTCTTTTTCCTTTGAAATTTACCATTCCTTACATAGAGTGCTTGCGCACTTGATTGGTGAGGTGAATGGTTCCTTGTCCTTGTACTTTAACTTTTTGCTCAAGAAAAGAAGATTCTATCTCTGGAAGCTTAGTGTTAGGCACATTTTTTAGTGTAGCAAAACAAGAGCTTCATATGGTTCTGTGTCAACACTTTTAAAGAGCATAGCTATGGATTCATCTTCTTCATATGGTTCTTCAACAGTTTTAAAAATAAGTTGTTATTTGATAACTTTGAATTTTCTAGTGTGTTATGCCATAGTCTTCGTCTCCTTTTTGTCAATCGTGTAAAGCTACATTAGGAGGTTGATCATTGAATTCTTTGCTGAAGATTTTATTAAGCTGTTGTTGCTAGGCTTCCTCGGCATCCTTGATGCCTATGAGGTGGCTAATTACTTCATCACCAAGATTTTGGGCTATGAGTCCCAAGGCCTTGTAATTTTATAGTGGTTCGATCATTGTGGTAGATGACGCTGCATCATCATCCGTTTCAGTTGGGTGCCAAATCCCTTTGCACAACATAAGTAAGTACATGGTCTTGCTTTGCTAGGTGAAAAATTCATCCCCATTGAACTTGGTGGCCACTTCTATATGCTCCATGATATGAAAGGGGTCTTACATGTTCTTGCTTCGGTAGTGCAATGATTGTTACAAAAATAAAAGGGGTGATGCAATGCTTATAAAAGACACATGGTGGTCTATGTTTTTCATGTGAAAAGCAACTAAGGGTTTTAACCCCTAGGGTTTTTTTCACAAAAAGAAAAAGAAAACGGAGAGAGAATCCATTTGCAGGTCATCGTTCTCTATGAATGCGCTACCTATGGAGATCAAGATGAGACCACCTGCTACTGTTATGCCTCCTTCACTGTATAGGCTACCTGGGAGTGCCTTTGGTGATATCAGCACATTGCTATGTGGTGAGCACCGGGCAGGCAGCCTACTGCTGCACCTAGGCACATATGGTTGGCGACCTCAAGCTAAGCAAGCATCATAGGTCAGAGACGTTGATGTGGTGTGGCAGCACAGGGTAGTGCACAAGTGGCTCTGCAGAGCAGCAACTCACGGCACAACAGTTGTAGTAGTTTGGACGGGCTCGGGATAGATTGCAAGCGCCTTGCCTTGTCGGTTAGTCCACACAGCAGCTCTTCAGCTCTTACGCGGAGGTGGTGTGCCCCACGACGCTGTGATTGCTGCAAAACCGAAGGTAAAAGTGAAATGGTCGTGTGCACCTGCTATGGAGCCCACAAGCCCAGAGAATTTCCGCCACAAATTGAAATCTATCTCATAATGCATGTGTTTGCAATCTATACCGCGAGCCCACCAATCCTGCAACAGATGTCTGTCAGCGTCGATTATGTGGGCTTTTAATCAATTAGAAGGTAGTTCCAATAGGCTAGCGGCATTGGTGAGCAGGCGGCTTCATTGCTCCAACTGTGATCGGGCTGACGTCCAAGCGAAGCATTTTTGAATTCGGTTTCGGCTTTGGCTTGAGCCCAAATCCAGTTCGACAGGGGAAATCAAGCCTGGATCCAGTCGGGATAAGCAACGAAGCAGAGGATTTGAATAGCAGCATCATCCCCGCACAACAGGAATTTGAATTCTAGTCCGAGTCGAAGTCTGCTGATCCTAGATCCAAATCTGAGTCCAAGTGAAGGGTGCCGCCTGAGTCGAAGAACTCCACAGGCCGAGCGCCCGAGCTGATAGTTTCGGTCATGTCGTCCGATCATGTCGTCTCCGAACCAAGTTGTCTCCTTCCAAGCTCTAAGGTCGATTAGCATCAAAACTGGCCTACCATAGCTGCAGTCCAGTGCACCATGAAGAAAATAAAAGCAAGAAAGTTTTCTAAGTTTAAAATTTAGCATTTTCTTTTACGGCTTAATCATACATAACAGATGTTTTGATGCTGTATGGAAATCGAAAGTTTTGATTGAGCATGATCATGGCACGAAGGATTACCAAATTTATTTGTGCAAGCATTGCTTGGTGAGAGGTCATAGTAGCAAAACTTATTGTCCATTAGCTTTTGAGGAGGAGTTTGATGACATTTCTCATGCATTCGACAAGCGCTACATCAGCTAAGCGCGCATGCTTTGGATCGATTTTCAGCTTTTTTCACATTGCTAGAGGATGGTCATCATTAGCACCTTATGCATAATAGGGTGATGATATGTCATGTTTGAGCATCATGAGGATTGAGGCATTGCAATTAACTGCTAAAACCTCAGAGGACGAGTATGCACGGGAGAGTGAAAGTGAGGATTATAATGATGATGAGAGCAACCTTGATAGCCATGCTGATGGGATAGATGTGGTGGGGGTTGAGGGAGCATGGGAGGAGCATAAAGGCTAGAAATGTCAAGTGATGTCCTCAAGTGCCCCTAGCCTCGCATCAGATTTACCCTATGGTTTGGTTGATGGTCAGGATACTAGTGATCATGATGTGCATAGTCCCAACTTACTGGGGTTAAGGATGATGATGTCATCTAAGTATCTTATGTTGTGGATAGAGGATTTACTCGATGATGTCGTAGAGTTTCATATTGAGGATACTATTGATGTGGATGTGGATATTGTTTATGGTCATGATGACATGGACTTGGCATTGGTGTTCGTGTTCCAGAGGCTTGCATTGAGCCCATTCATGATGATGACATAGTGAATGATGGTGTGATTTCACATGATGCGGATATTCCCACACTTGATCTAGATCCATGGTTTTAGAGACTATTCATGTGCATGGCAGTGAGGCTACTCCAGATTCACAGGTTTCCACGGTGATATTCTAGATGCCATGACCATTATGGATGGCTTCCTTCATGATCCAAATGATACAGATGTCTCTTTCCTTAATCCGGATCCAGCTTCTACATGTGGAGGCTATGTTCCAAATGATTTAGCCTTACTTACTTTTCCCCCATATCCAAGAAGGAGTAGTGATGTTCAAGATGATTTAGCCATACTTTCTTTTCCCCCATATCCAAGAGACAGTGGTGATGTTCCAGATGACTTAGAATTACTTACTTTTTCCCCATGAGCAGTGATGTTGATGGCCGTGTTACATGTAGTTCCATAGATGGTCCAGATTCTCTCACCATAGATCCGGATTTATCAGTCTTTCTGGATGATGCAGATTATGAGGCTTTCCTTGAGCCTATGCATGATATTCCAGATGATCTAGATATCCCAATTTCAGATATGGATTCTATATTTTAGCATGTTGATGCTCATGGTTGCATGGTTTCACAGGTAGGGATATATTTATTATCATTAGGGCCAAAAACGTCTCAAAATGGGCTGTGTAAGGAATTTCGCTAACTTGCTAATTAGTAGAATGTTGACGGTCAAAACGGCTCCAAATTTAGCCGTTTTGGGTATTTAAAGCGTATCTATCTGACTGAATACGTAACTAAGTGCATATTTTAAAATCTTAAAAAATAGATCGTTTTCATGCTACTCTTTAATGGCTCGTCTCGAAATTTGTCCTCTTATAGTGACTACATGGCAAAATGACCATTCTCTCCAAACGCGCTCTTATCCATTCTCCAAAAAAATCACTCCTCTGCTTCTCTAAAAATTTCACAAGCTACATCTCATTCTCATTCTTCTGTGTCTCTCATGATCTAATAGCTCTGCTTATACTTTTTGCTCGGTTAGTAATGAGTGATACATCTAATCGAAAGTTTCATTTGAACATCAAGCTCAACCAAGAGTATGCAACTACACGGAGTGTCTACCAAAGATCCCTATCATGTGCAAATGAAGCTCAACATCTTCGCAACGAAGGAAAGAAGCATATTGACCTATGGACAGATGGAAGTCTATATCCACCGGATCCCAAAACAGGAAGGTATCCTTCTTTTCACACACCACATGATTTGATTAGATTTGTTGGTGATGGGGAGGATGGCTTACTTGGTTATAGTTCAAGACTATCTCAATCACATATTAATTATGCAGAATATACTACATATCTTCAAAATACTTCATCTTTGAATGCAACAAAAATTTTAGAACTTGAAAACAAAATAGTGTCTTTGAAACAAGAAAATGATCAATTGAAATCCTTAAAAGAAACTCCAATAGGATTAAGAGCACGGGTAAAACGAATGCGGGATGTAGTTAACTTAACAGAGAGATCTGGACAAAGAAAAAAAAGGTTAAAACTTGTAAGAGATCATGTTACTAACCTTCTAGGATTTGACATGTCTAATGCTCAGGAAAGGGTGAGATTTTTGAATGAGCTTATGAATAGGTCGGATATCTTGAAACTTTTAGAACTTCCTGAAAATCAAACTAAAAAAAAACTGGTCTTTCAACATCTATTAAAAGATATGGACTTATTAGTCCAGCCTTCCCAAATGCAAGAAGTTTGTGACACAGTGGGAGTGAGTAGAAAGGGATACAGAGCCATCTCTAAAACCTGGTTCAGGGTCCTTAAGTATTACAAAATCAAAGCTTTTGGGTTGCCTAGACCTCACAATGTTGGAAAATATAGAACTATGTTAAATGAGGAAATTTCTAATCATTTCGGAGAGTATTTCCATATTGAGGGAACAATGCCATATGAGAGACAAAAAAAAAAAATCATCTTTTGAATACAACGTTTATAATAATATTTGGATGAACATTAGAAAAGTCCAATCTTTTATGGTGAGATATTACAACATAAGAGAAATAGATTGTGAAGGAAAACTTGTATTTGTTTTAAAATTAGATGAAGCTCAAATCCAAAAGTGTCAAAAAATGGAAAGAATATCTATATCCCTAATGAATAAAGCATTGGACTATAGTCAGGGTAAGCTTGATTCTCCATACCACAAAACTCAATCAGAAATGGAGCTATGGTGGATTGGATCAGCTCAGGTACCAGTAGAGAGTCATGAAACATTAAAGTGGCTCTTCTCAAAAACAGACATTCCTTCAGTTATTCAGAGCCAGAATACTGGTGAACACCTTCATGTTGATGACATAGGTGATTTCATTGTGGAATGGCATTTGAGTGCCGACCTCAAGGCATTGAAGTGTATGTTTGGTGTATGTGGAGGAGCAAATACCAAATATCCATGTCTTTATTGCATGGCAAGCACAGGGACAAAAGAATGGCTTGCAGAAAATGAGATTGGAAAACCACCATCCAGAAATAATGTGAATATTGTCGATTATCCAACTTCTGTTAAAATATGGGATCCAATTCTACCAATACATTTGAAAAATGTGCATATATGTACACTGCATGCAGAGATAAGAATCTTGGACAAATTGCTCAGACTTCATCTGGACTATGCATATTCTATTAAGCTGACTAAACTTGCAGATGAGTGCATAGAAAAGTGCGAAGCCTTGCTCTCTCAAATGGGTTTTCATGGTGGGGAAGTGCATCTTAAAAAAGATCCTGTTCTTTCTGGAGGAACAGGTGATGTTCTGCAAGATGTTTCAATGGGAGGAGCAAAAGCGAGAAGATTTTTGAGCAACCATGACACCAAACAAGTCAACGCAATGTGGAACTGTTGGAAACAGCTGTGTGTCATCACCACAAATGTCAAAAGTAGACCAGATGTAGCCAACAAACGTATGGAAGTTTGGAAAAAACTCGACAATTTTTTCAAAGTCCTTAGACAACAAGTTGGTTCAAATACTTATGCAGATGATTTCAAAAACGCAATAAAGCTTTTGATCAAAGCTATCACAGATGCCTGGGGAGAAAAAGACATAACTTATTACTTGGTGAGTATTCAGACTTATCAAAACAGTTATATATTGGTGTGTCCAGACTTATTACTTGAAATTTCTTAAATGTACTAACAAAAATTTTCTTTGTAGCATATTCTTTACTTGCATGGACCATATTTTGCTACAGAAGGACCACTTGCAACATGGAATACACAAGGATTGGAAAAGTCTCATTATCAAGCGAGAACTTCCTTTTTTAGATGTACCCGAAGAGGAGGAGGTGGACAAAGAAGAAGCAATGCACTAAACGAATTATTCAATTGGTTCTACAGGAGGCAATTACAAAGGATGAGATCAAAGACCCAGCAATCTGAAACTACACCAACAACTCAAGAAAGAGACTAATGATTACTAACACATTTGTACCTTTAACAAAAAGTTTTGCTGAAATAAAGTTGGTCCTTGCAAAATATTGTGTACATTAGTGTTTGATTCTCTTGGGACTTCTTGGCATGTCACCTCTGTATCTCAAAAATTTTCTCCTTCTATAACCTCCAAGGAGATTGATATCTGACACCTCAGCTGCAGCTGCATAGCTAGAGTAGCAAAGAAAGTACCCTGCTCTTGAGGCATTGAAACCTGCAGCATATCCAAAGATTCTAAGAGCAGCAGCTCTCTCTAGAAGCAAAACCTTGTTAGCATTTATTTGAAGGGGAGTATATCCCATAAACCTTGACAACACCTTGAAGGCAAATATTGGCAACTCAGCATCTTCAGAGAAGTTCATGTGGAATGCACAGAACACAGCCTTGTCCAATGTAGGCAAGTAGTGCATGAGAGCAGATGAAGGCCTTCTTGACCTTGTTTCTGTAGATTTCACTCTGGTGCCTCTAGCTCTTGCCAGGAAATCATCCTTATCAAGCAATTCAATCTGCAAGACAAAAACCTCAATTAAAAAAAAATTACAATCACAATAACATTAAACAAAGGATTAAATGGAAGCTACCTTCTGCAACTCATCCTCAATTACTACTTTGTCTTTCATCAAGTTGCAAGAGCCAACCCTTTCCACTTTATCAGAATCTGCCTGAAGCTTGAAATCTCTGCCAAAAGACTCAATACCTAACTCAATGAGCCTGTCCTCAAAATCCTCATCACTCAAGGAAGGTTTCCCCTCTTCCATTTTTTTAAGGCACAAGGCAAGTGCATCAGTAGCAGGGATAAATGAGTTGTCAGATGTTTGCAAATCAAGTGCCAAAAACTCTTCCTTTGGCTCTACTTCTGTATCAATAAAGTCCTTGGCCACTTCACAAGCTTCTGAAATTGCTGCAATACAGTAGTCTTCTCTGATATTGAAGAGACATTGAAGATAGGAAAGAGGAATAAAATCTTTCTCATTGATATAAAAGAAAGGAAGGTTTGGAAGAGTAACAGAGGATTCAGATATACTTGCTACCTCTGAAGGCTCTTCAGTAATAGTGGAAGCCCTAAATTCTGCAACATCAAGATTTGCACTTTCTCTCTCCTCAGCTTGAACATCAATTTCTTCCTCTTCTAAAATTTCACATTTCTCTAACTTTGAAACTGTGGTGACAATTAAGTTTTCTTCCTCATTCTCTGCATCAATTTCTGGTTGTTGCTCTTTATCCTGTATTTCTGCTTTCAAAAATAGGAAGAAAAGAAAGGAGACATCCTTGGGGACAAGGTTGCAATGTTTTTTATGGATAGGACAAGAAATGGATGAAGGGCATGTGAAAGAAGTTCTATTTGAAAACCTACTGAACCTCTTTGTTACTCTGGCTTTCTCCACAGATAGCTGTGTAAAATCTGTAAGGTGACAAAAATCATGGTCTCCGACACGTAAACAATGAGCTTGAATTGACATTTCAAATTGGTTGTACTCATCTTCAAGAATATCCTTGAGCTTCAACAAAACATCTGAAAGAGAAAACCTTGGATTGAAAATCTCCACTGCATCAAAGTATACCTTCATATCATGACCATCTTGCAAAATAGCATTCAAGAGCTTCTCACTTGGGCCTTCTTCAACAAGCTCATGTCGACCCGCAACACCTTTACTCATGCCTGAAAAATTCTGATGTGCCAGAACCAAGCGAAAATGAAAGGTCCAAAAAAATTGGAATGACTCTATCGCTTGGTGCGGGATTTGACAATTTCAAGGTCTCCAAATTAATTCTGATTTTTGCAAAATAGGGTTTGGAAGAGAAAACGGTGCACAGCTTGATCTGACGCAAACGAGTGGTCCAAAACTGGGGAAAAATTTTAAAAGCGCGTGACTAAAAGACATTAAATAGTGACCGTTTATGCCACGTGGCAACAATGATTACATACCACGTGCACTCAACGGTACTTTGTACGACATATCCGAGGTATAAATAGTTAATATTGTTAAAAATATTCATTTTTTTCTCCGTCACTGTATCAAGCGAAATCAGGCTACCTTTTCCCATATCAAGCGTTCTCAATTCCCTGCCCGAATCAAGCGATTGCTCACATCCGATCCACTTGGATTTTCCACTTCGCTTCGTGCGGGTCTTCATTTTTTTTCTCCATCCCGCATCAAGCGATAAGACAAATCCAAACCTCCCGGATTTTCATCATCGCTTCGTTCGGGATTTTTAGAATTTTTACTTCTTGCCCGAATCAAGCGATAATCACCATCCATTATCTTTGGAATCCCTTCATCGCTTCGTTCGGGCTACTTCCTTTTTTTGTCCTATAATACAAATCGCGTGATCTGGTCTCCTTTTCTAGCTTCAATGGCAAGGACGAAGCAGACTGCAAGGAAAGTTTACCCACCATTGGAGACTGAAAAAGCTGAAGACAAGCCAGGTCCTTCCGAACAGGAAAAGCCCCTTCCAAAGCCTCGTGCGAGGGCGACAGCAAGAAAGAGATTGAATTATCAGGTGAAGTCCTTAAGAGAGATAAGAGCAGCACAGAAATCTACAAGTCTCCTCATCCCTCGACTCCCATTTACACGGGTTGTCAGGGATATATCAGAAAGGTTGGTTGGTAAAATGAGAAACACATATCTTCAGAAAGTTAGATGGGAAACCCAGGCCCTCATGTGTCTTCAAGAGGCTGCTGAAGATTTTTTAATTGACTTTATGAATGATGGCTACATTGCTGCTGCATTCGCTCATAGGATCACTCTTATGAGCAAAGATTTTGTGCTGGTGTCCAGACTTAGATATAAGTTTGACAAAGCTTTGGAGCCTATTCCAAGTCAAGATATGAGAGCTTTTGAAATTCTCAATATCCCTCCAGCAAGGCAACCCAAGCATTCTGTTGTTATTGAAGATATTTCTCATCCTTATGATACAAGAAAAGCTCAGGATATCAAAGAAGAAGTTGAAAAAGAGAGAGAGCAAGAGAAAATTTCAGAGGATGCACTTCTTTCTCAGCAAGCTGAGATTCTCCATTCTTCCCATTCAGAGCTTTATAAGAATGTGACAGGTCAGATGATAGTAGATGTGTCCATGCCTGGAGAAGATGAAGTGTATTGTGACATTGCCCCTGAGGACACAAGCATGCTTGTGAATCCTAATATTGAGATATCTGACACAGTCCTCTTCATCTGCCTGAGGTTTGTAGGGATTTGCTTTTGTTTTTTTGTTGAATTTCCCAGGAACCATATTTTGTTGACATGTTTTGTTTGTGAATCCAGATGTCTTATGAGGGATCTTCATGAATCAATGGCTGTGCAAGTGACAATTCTTGATCCCCTTATTACACAGTGCCTTTTCAATAGGCAGGGGGATCTAGCAAGTTTTCTCAAAAACTTTGATATGCTTACCTGCAATTACATTGTGTACCCTTATGTTGAAGTGTAAGACTCATTCTCAATTACCTTTTGCCTATTATAGACATGACAGTTTTCATTACTAATTTCAGTATTCATATTATCACAGAGGCCATTGGAGTCTTATTATTATCAATCTATTGGATAGAGATGTGATCTTTATGAACTCTTTGGCATCCATCCATGGGAGAAGTAAAATGTAAGAATCAATTTTGCCATGTGTTGACCCTCAAATTTCTTTTATGATTTCAATTATTTGGTTGACCTTCAAAATTTTTTGTTTGCAGTGCTGCCAAACTTATCTTGAGTTTTCTAGCCTCTACCTACAAACTTGAAGATTTTAAGTACTTCAATCAGGAAGTTCCCTTGCAAAAAGACTCAACATCTTGTGGATGGATGGTTCTTGCTAATGCTTGGAGATTTCTTGAGTCAAGGTTCAGAATGACAACACTTCCTGTAAGTTCATGAATAAAAACCATTGATTGATTTAGTGAATACATTGACCTGTTTTCTTACTTTCTTATTTTCTTTTGTCTTAGTTGCATGAGTATTCAGATTCTTGGGTAAGTTGGGTAAGGGAGAAGGCAGTGTCCATGGTTTTGAGCAGATCCATCAATCCATATGATCATGATTCTCCCTTCCCACCTGGATCCAAGGATACAACTTCAAAGAAAAGGAAAAGGGAGAAGAAGGAAAGCAAAGAAAAGGAAAAGACCTCTGCCAAAGAGAAGAAGAAGAGAAAGAAGAGCCCTTCCAAGAGCAAGTCTTCCAAGGGGAAAAAGAGCCATTCTAAAGAGAAGAGCCATTCTAAATTAAAGATCCCTCAGGCTACAGAGAAGATCCCTACCCCTCCTATTAAAGAGAAGAGCCCTAGCCCACTTGCTAAAGAGAAGACCCCCAGCCCTCCTGTCAAAGAGATGAGCTCTTCACCAGCTCAAGGGAAGACACCTATCAAAGAGAAGATCCCTAGTCCTCCTACCAAAGAGAAGAGCTCTTCTCCAGCTCAAGAGAAGACACCTATCAAAGAGAAGACCCCTGTCAAAGAGAGGAGTGCTGCTAAAGGTCTTCCTTTTCACTCACCAGTGAAATTTAAAATTCAGAAGCGTCGTTTGTCCAACAAAGGTAGTAAGAGGGCAAATGTTGGCTCTCCATTTAATTTCTTGTTCAAGTTCCCCAAGAAGACTGCCAAGTCTCCAAGGCCAACCTCCAAAGAATCTTCTCCAAAACCAGACCCCACTGCCAAATCTCCCTCGCCAACACGTGAAGGTCTAAAAGAGGAGCCCAACTTACCACCATTAGGGGAATCCACTCTAAAGTCTTCCTCTCCAACACCTCAAGTGCTGAAAACTCCAGAACTAGAACCTCAATCAGCAAAATTTGATCGAAGCAAACAGAAGAGAGAAAGATTCTCTAAAGATGCAGGGTCATCTCATGCCAAAAGGAAAGTTGATTTTGCAGAGTGATTCCACATATTGTATTTGTTTTGTTCATTTTGTCCATATGAACACACAATTTTTGGGTTAATTTTCTATAAAATTCTGTATCAATAATTTGATATCAATCTGTTAAACCTTGTTTTGTGTCGCGAACAATTTGAAGCCCAATTTTGTGAAGAAGACGAGACGAAATCTAGCAGAATATATTAATTACATTATCATTTTCAACTATACAAACTTGCCCTTGCAAGTGGCTCAAATACAACTTTTTTTGGGGGGAGACATGTGATGCATGAGGTTACACTCTCCATCCTTGTACGGATAACAATATCATCTACTTTGAATCTATATTCAGGTGATATTTCATCCAGAAACTCAAGCGACTCTCTAACATGTTGTAGTCGCCAGTTTGATGTTACTATGAGTTTCCTAGGATCTATGAATGGATGGACTATGATGTTAAATTCAAACTCTGGACAATTCTCTTCAGAGTCCAAAGGGACCCAACTACCAAGCTTGCTTTTCCATCTCCTATAGTCATAGCCCAAAACTAAGGATTGGCGACACAGTTGGTATGAGATGGACAAAGAATTTGGGCTTACTCTACAACTGATATTGTCCCCCATATGAAAAGTTTCCTTGGTACTCCATCCTTCTCCAAGTACAGTGTCCAGATCAGTCAAAGATAGTCTTCTATTAAGCCACATCGTTCTTGTCCTCTCCAATTCCATTGTTCTGAAACATGCCACAAAGACATGTATAGGCAAGAACCATTGAAGTTTAATCCTTCTTGAAATCCTTCCAGGAGACATTGCTTTAAGAATATCATCTTTGATTTTGGATTTGAAGCTTGTTATGGTATTTGGATCAGGAACTTCCCATTCTAGTGACATTATTGTGGGAATAGGTATGTCATACAATTCTCCATGAACACCTTCTCTTGATGGAACCCTGTATTCTGCAAAATACACAAATAAATCCACTGATTTGTAAAATGAAGGTGGTTTGTCTGCGTACATGACATCTGCAATCCCCTTGTGAATTGCCTTGAATGTGCCACTTAAGCTCTCAACAGGCTGCCACTCCACAGCTGTTGACGGAAAGATAACTGAAATGAAACAAACAACAAATATATCAGAAAGAGAAATATTGTGTTGTGTCAAATAGATAAAGGTTTGTTGAATTACAGTAAGAATGGAGAATTGGATGTTCATCCAAGTTCAACACCATGTCTTTGGCCATGTAGACATGTTGAACTTTTGTAAGCCAGCCATTGTCGGTCACTTTGAATGCAAGAACACGACCTTTCCAATGGGATTTCACTTCATTTCGCTTGGTTCTTTTCACCCTGTGGGCACCTTTGCAAGAGGGAAGCATTGTTACCCAATCATTCACACGAAAAGACATGGGTTTCCAAACACCATCTTCTCTCGTGTTATGAAAATCACAAGAAGTAATATTATGAGAAGGACGACGTGAGGACGCCATAGAAGCTCACAGATAAGAGAAAAATAGTAAATCTTTTGAATAGTGAATCTTTTGAATAGTGAATCTTTTGAAAGTGCAAAGAAGAAAGAATAAACCATATGCCAAAATGAAAGGAAGGCGGAAAGTAGACGTCTGATGTTTTGTCATTAATAGCGTTGTTTTCAAGGCCTGAAAAGGGGATTTCGTATCTTAATGCTTGATTTTTTGAAATAAAAAATGGAACATGATGTCACTATTTTGGACCCAAACTTTAATGTTGGCCATCGTAAACGGCTAAATTTAGCCGTTTTAGCCGTTCGCCACTAAAATAGAACCGTTAAGAAGACATTTGGAGGAGACAAGAATGCCATACTTTTGTATACGTGTCAATTCACAATTGGATAATTTCTTAATCCTTGGATTAACAAACAGCCCTTTTCTAGCCGTTTTTGGCCCTAATGTTTGGATGTGACAAACTCTCACTGTGTCTACACAGGTTACGGATATAGTGATCTGATTCTAGATTTTGATTTGGGTTTTTTGGATGTGCCATTGAGAGTACACAGGTTACCGATATAGTGATCTGGATGGTCAACATGTTTTAGATTTTGATTTGGGTTTTCTAGGTGTGCCATCTTTTGATCAGGATCCGGATTCTTCTTCTATGGATGTCATTGGTGATGATCTTCATGGTGGTGTTACCATATGTGATCTAGATATTCATATGGATGATCATACCTTTGATGACGACGATGATGTGCCTGAGTTAGAGCATGATGATGCTCTAGATGATGTTCAACTAGAGGAGCATATTCTTGTTCTAGTACCTATGGTGGATCATTGTGATTTGTTGATGGTGTTCTCTTTGGAGGATAAATCTAACCGCCCATGATTTCTTGATGTAGATTGCTTCGATCCTATTTGGCATGGTTTTATGGTGATGATTGTTTACCATGTGCTTCATTGACACATTTCCTTGGTTGTGTGCTTTTTTTGGTACATGAATCGTGACGCTGGAGGATCTACATTGACATATCTTTTTAGTGATAGGCTATTTTTTACCTATGATGTAGACACTTGTGTTTCATATAGATTCTTCTATTTCATTCCATGTTCTTAGAGTGTGGACATTATTATTCATGCACAGTTCTACATTTTCATATTGTATGATATAGCATGGTATCGTATTTACATGTTATGTGAACAACATTGGAATGAGCCTATTATATTTGTGGGTTTTGAGTCATTGGAGATACTCTCCAATCCATTGGGTGTGCCATGTCAAAAATGCAAAGGAAGAGGAAGATACTAAAACATATATTTGGATTTCAAAGGTTTAGAGCGTTGCCAAAATTCAACACCTTTGCCAAAAAGCGATGCTTCTAGAGCGTTTGCCCTCCAAAAGGAATGGCTTAAAGATTGTACAACTCAAACTTTAACACATGACTTCAACAAATGGGAGGTGCAAGGCCGAGGTCATTGCGGGGCCAGCAGCCAGCGCCATTCCAACAGGAGATGTCGTCAGCCAGCTGCCGTAGAAATGGAAGAAACCCGAGATTAGGATTCGTGCATATTATTAGCTCACTTGCACTTATTCAAGTCTAGTGTTGTCATCTCACTAGTGTAGGATTAGTTTATGCTTAGGTAGATGTCTTGTCATTAGGAGAGTTTGATCCATGATTCTCAACAATAATTTCCCTATAATAATAGAATACTTGTGAGCTCCCCTTCTTCTCTTGCTTGCTTGTGCTCTATTGAATATTGTTGCATGCTTGATGACGGCTTACATTAGATAGGTTTTCTTCTTGCATTAGATAGGATTGTTTATAGGTTTTTGCTTGCATTAGATTCCTCTTGTTTCCAAGCCTTTTGTGAGAGAGAACCATCGTAAAGGATCATCTCTATTTGCCTCCATCTAGGCCAAGAGATCTCTCCCTTTCGGAAGGAGCAACGGAGTGAGAACGTGATGGGCAAGCTAGCGGAGACGTACATAGGGAAGTTACATTTGTGGCTCATTTGTGGCTCCTCTAAGGCAAGGCCAAACAACACATGCTTCGGTAAGGCTAAGGTAAGCTCTTAACTTGAACACTCCTCTATAGAAAACCAAAAATAAAGATCCATATCCTCATTCCCTACACTATTGTGATAAAAACCTCTAAGAATTTGTTTTCTTTCAACAAAACGATGGAAAACGAGGGCATGTCTTCAACAAGGAGAAATCGATCCCAACTTCGGATATTCTTTTTTATCTTGTAGGATATTCAAAAAGAGCCACCTTTTATCTTGTTTTTAGGATATTCGAAAAGAGTCACCTTTCATCTTGTTAAGATATTTGAAAAGAGCCACCTTGGCACAAGAAATATAAATATTTTGAGAAGAAAATGAGATAAAAGAAGAAAAAAAAAGTTTAAAAAACATACAAAGGAAGGATACCAAAAAGTAATATACACTCTCTCTTCACTCTATATGGAGGTTTCGAAGAGCAGGATCACCCTCTGAAGTAGTTATTATACGTGGATAATCTTAGGAAGCAGGTCACTTTCTATGAGAAAGTAGCACTCAAGCTTGTGGGAGGCGAACAACATAGAAGAGAAGGAGAGGCTGGACAACAAACTGATATCGTGCATGTCTATGATCACCAAAGCACCTCTCTTTGGACACATCATTGACAAGACAAGAAGTTGTGTTTACAAAACATTAGTAGCAATTCAAATACCCAAGCAGAAGATACTAAAGATAAAAAAACTTGTACAGCTTTTTAGAAGGTCGTACAAGCACATGGTGAGTGTAGGCTTTCCATTGTGCATAAAAAAGCCGAGAATCCTACTATCAAGAAGAACGAGCAATATCATCAAACTCGCATACCTAAAAAAAGATCAGATTGAACAAGTCGCAATCTACATGGTGCTGCAACATAAACGAGACCATTATGGTTGGAGAATCAAAATTTAAAGTGAGTGCTAAGTGTATGAAATTACATCATATGTCATCACTTCTTTTTTAGAACTTTAAATCGCACTTCCTTTAAACTAAAATTTCACTATATGTCATCACTTTAAATCACATTTCCTTCAAACTAAAATTTCACTATATGTGATCACTTTACATCACACTTCCTTCAAACTAAATTTTCATTATATAAAACCTTACTCTATAGTGTGTTTTTCATACATTCTACCTAATTAATAAATGGCTTTCTCGAGCGCTTGCAGGTCCCTATACTCTGCAGATATGCTCGTAGGGCATTGCATTCTCAAAAATTGCATCTGAGGTCGTTTCGGGCTCCGTTTTTGCATTTCAATTTCTACACAGGTGTTTTCATCAGTTTGTGCAAAAATTTCGATAGTGCAGTTTTCTGCAAAACAGGCATACGTATTCTACTATGGACTGTGCTACATAGCACGAGTTGTTTTCTGTTCAGTCTTTGCTTCATTAAATGTAGCTTTTGCATCAGTTTCAGTCAGTGGGGCCATGGCTGATAAATAGCAATGATGTATTTCGCATGTTGTCTGCTCTACTGATGACAAATTGGATGGAGACAGCAACTACCCACTTTGGGCATACATGATGCGGCATGTTTTGGTTGCAAAAGGAGTGTGGAACATTGTGCAGGGTATGGATGTACGTCCAGGTTCTGTGGATGTAGGATCTGTTGAGGATGTTGCAGGTTCTAGCAGCTCTACTGTTGCTGCTGTTTTACCCACTGCTGAACAAGCTCGTTGGGATGGTAAAGATACACAGGCTCATGCCTTGATTGCACTTTCTGTCAAACGTAACATCACCCCATATATTCGTTCAGCTAAAACAGCAAAACATGCTTGGGATATTCTAGTTGGTTTGTATGCAGGTCGTAACGAGGCAAAAATCTCTTACCTGCGTAAAGAGCTAGAATCGAAGATTATGCAGGAAGATGATGACATGAATGTTTTTCTTGCTGAGATTAAAGATCTCAAGGAACAGTTGATTTCTGCAGGTGAGATTATTCCTGATCATTCTCTTATGCAGAGACTGTTCTTGATGCTTTACCTGAGTCATATCAGACTTTTGCTTCCACGTGGAGACTTGTTACTAAGGACAGACCTGATGTTGTTTAGTATGATACTTTAGTCAACAAGCTCTTGGAAGAAGCGCAGTCCAGGCAAAACAATGCTAGGCAGCGTGCAGTTGATCAGGCATTTGTTTTACTACCCAGCAGAGAAGAAGTGGTAAGGCAGTCCCTTCCACTGTTTCTTCTCCTATTAATAGGTCTGCAACTTCTTCTCCTTCCACAGGTAGCAATAATAGGTCTGAGAAGGCTAGACTTGACAAAGGCAAGAAAAAGATAAGGTGAAACTATTGTAAGGCAACAACTGATCATGTCATTAAGAATTGCCCTAAGCTAAAGGCTAAAGAGGCAAAGAAGAAAGAGTCAAATGCAGCCACAATAGCGGATGCTTCTACAAATGCAGATTCTGCAAATGTTATGCAGGATACAGAATGGGCGTTTAGCATGTATTGCCAGTATGACCCATCTGTACATGATGCATGTTTGGCAGTTTCTGTTGACTCTCATGTATGGTATTTTGACATTGGTGATACAAAGCACATTACCTCGCATCGTGATATGTTCACTTGTCTTGAGGCTGTCCCTAATGGGAATACGTCACATGTGCCAATAATGCTTCTTACCCAGTGAAGGGCATTGGTAAAATTATGCTTACTGCTGCAAATGGTAGCGCTTTCACACTTTCAGATGCTTTGTATATGCCAGGGATAAAGAAGAATCTATTGTCTATCTCTGCGCTTACTAGACTTGGACTTGTAGTCAAATTTGTGGATGACAGATGTAGTGTTCATGATTTGACTTTTGGTGATACGATTATTATATCTGGCACCTTGTTTCATGGGCTCTATAGGCTCAATTCTTATAACAAGTGTGTGGAAGATTCAGCAAATGCAGTTTCTAATGAAAAGGCAGTCACATCCAAAACTATGGCATGCTCGTTTTGGTCATCTGAACTTTGCTAGTTTGTTGCGTTTGTAGAAATTTGATATGGTTGCTTCATTGCCCCCTCTTGAGGCACCATTGAAACATGTTTGTGAAGGCTGTATTTGGGGCAAAATGTAGCGTTCTGTGTTTCCAAAGGATGGTTCTGTGCGGGCCACTCGCAAATTGCAACTTGTACATAGTGATGTATGTGGGCCTATGCAAACTCTGTCATTTGGTAAACACTTGTACTTCATGACTTTCATTGATGATTACTCAAGGCATGCATGGGTATATCCACTGAAGGCAAAGTTCGAAGTGTTTTTGTGCTTCAAACAGTTTTTGCTTATGGTTGAAAATGTATCCAATTGTACTGTAGGCACCCTCCATTCTGATCGAGGGGGGGAGTGCATGTCTAAAGAGTTTGATGCATTTATGGCTAGTCGTGGGATAAAACACCAATGTACAATGCCATATATCTCTCAGCAATGGTGTTGCTGAGAGGAAAAATAGGTCACTTATGAGATGGCACGATGTATGGTCAAGAGCCAAGCGTTGCCGCATGCATTTTGGCTTGAGGCTGTCATGTGTGCTGCATATGTACTCAACAGGTGTCCCACTATGGCCTTACAGATGGCCTTGCAGTCTGTTACTCCATACGAAGCTTGGCATGGCAGGAAACCTTCTATTGGTCACTTGCGTGTCTTTGGTTGCTTGGCCTATGCTTTAGTGCTTATGCAACAACGTAGAAAATTGGATGATAAGTTTGTCAAATGCATTTTTGTTGGTTACAATGCTGAGAGCAAGGGTTACAGATTGTATCATCCGCAGTCAAAGCGTATCTTGATTAGTCGAGATGTTTTTGTGGAAGATGATGTGCAGCCTTTGTTATCATGTACCAAAGAGACAGGTGTGAGCTCACAGGATGTATTTGATACATTGTTGCCTTTCTTTACAGGTGGGAATTCAAATGTAAGTCCTAATGAGGCAAATATTCAACCTATGCAGATTTCAAACGACATCATAGATTAGCCTGTTTCTGATGCAGATTTACAGGATGTAATTTATGAGGATAGGGCTGAAAATGAGCAGGCTAGAGGTATGCCTAAATGGCTGGTGCAAACCTTGCGTGATAGTAAAATTGATGCACCTATGTCTAGTCGTACTCGTTCACGTTTTCAGCATGCCTCTTATGCATCAGATTGTTATGCTTTAGCTGTGTCTAGTATGTGTGAAGACGAAGAACCTCTTTCATTTGATGAGACACAAAAATCAAAAAATTGGTTGGCTGCAATGCAAAGTGAATATGATGCTATAATGAAGAATGGTACATGGTCTTTGTGTGATTTGCCTATTGATAAAAAGGTCATTGGATGTAAGTGGGTTTTTAAGTTGAAACGAAAGCCAGATGGCAGTGTTGATCGCTATAAGGCTAGACTTGTTGCAAAGGGTTATGCTCAAGAAAAGGGCATTGATTTTGATGAGACCTTTGCTCCCACTTGTCGTATGACTACCATTCGTAGCATTTGTGCATTGGTAGCTCATAATGGTTGGAATGTACATCAGCTGGACATCAAGACTACGTTCTTGAATGGAGATTTGTATGAGGAGGTGTATGTATCGCAGCCTCGTGGTTTTGTTCAAAGAGGGCAGGAAAATAAAGTGTGCAGGTTGAAAAAAGCTTTGTATGGTTTAAAGCAAGCTCCACGAGCTTGGTATGAAAAGATACATGCATATTTGACTGCACATGGTTTTCAGAATAGTCCAACAGAAAGCACTTTGTATGTTAAACGTGTGGATGATGTACATCTAATCATTGCTCTCTATGTCGATGACATGCTGCTCACAGGACCAACTGAGAGTCATATTGCTGATTTTAAGGCTGATTTGAATGCCTCTTTTGAGATGTCAGATTTGGGGCATTTGCATCATTATTTGGGGATACAATTTAAGCAGTCTGATGGAGGTATTGCTTTGTGTCAGACAAAGTATATTGAAACATTATTGCGGAGATTTGGCCTTGAAGACTGCAAGCCTATTGCTACTCCAATGGAGACAGGTTTGAAGTTGAGTCTTCATGATGCTGGAGATCACTTTGATGTCACACTCTATCAAACAGCTGTTGGTTGCCTCATTTATGTATGCATTACGAGGTCAGACATTCAGTTTGTAGTCTCACAGGTGAGCAGGTTTATGTATAGCCCAGGGTCTCAGCATTGGAAGGCAGTTAAACGCATCTTTCGCTACTTGAGTGGCACCATACATCTTGGGTTGTTTTATCCCAAGGGGGGATCGTTGCCGCTAGATTTACATGCTTTTTCGGACTCAGATTGGGCTGGTTGCTATGACACAAGAGTGTCCACAAGTGGTTTTTATTTCATGCTCGGTAGCTCATGCATATCTTGGTTGAGCAAGAAGCAACCTACTGTGGCCACTTCTAGTTGTGAAGCTGAGTACAGGGCAGCTTTCACAGCTACGGTTGAGTGTATGTGGCTCAGACGGCTTATGGTGGGGCTGACTTGGGTGTTGGACAGGAGTCTGCTACCTCTATCTACACTGACAGTCAGAGCGCATTGGCAGTTGTTGCGAGAAACCCAGTTTTTCATGCTCGCACAAAAGCACATTAAGGTGCATTATCACTATGTCAGGGAGAGACTCTCAGCAGGAGAGATTCGCTTGGCCTATGTGCCAACACAGGACAACCTCGCCGATCTTTTCACAAAGGCGCTTCCTCGTGAGAAGTTCGAAGCTTTCCGGAAAGCTTTGGGCTTGCTCCCCTTTGTGGACTGATCTACTTCGGGCATGGCACTTCCCTATACATGAGTGCTAGCTCTCGTTCACACCATCACTCCCAAGGGGGATTTGTTGCCATATATATAGGCAGTGATGTGTGTGAACATACTTAGAACCGCCGGGGTACTTTTTCCCTCTTTAGGAGGTTTTCTCCCCCGGCTTGTATATACGCCCGTCATTCTAGGGCTAACTTATCTTTTATACATTGACACAATCTAATACTGTGTGTTGTGTGCATTCTTGCTTCTTCTTCTCCAAGCTTTGTGTGCTTTCCTGCAACCCTAATTCCAATAGCTTTGTAATTATTTTATTAGGTCATTTTTGTCCAACAGTCACCCTTTATGATCGTGCAATCTTTGACCATTCATTCGTCAAATTTGTTGTTGAAGATACATATGGCAATACCTCAAGTAAGTTTAAATTTTGTTCCAATATAGAAGCAAGTCGAAGACATTCCACCATAAGTCATAAGAGTTTGGACGGTTAATGAGGGCCATGTGGAGATATCTGAGTCATTGTGATGTGTATAAGATATTCAGACAAAAATAAACTTTCAAGTGTGTTAATTAAAAATAAATAATAAAGAATTCATTTGTTGGTGGCTCAATTGGAATCAACCCTCATAAATTGTTTAAAACTTGCCCAATTGGTGGCCAAAGCTCAAGGAAATTTTTAAAAATTTTCATGAATTTTTAGGGCACTTTTGGGCTTAAAAATGGCTATTTTGGGTTTTAAAAAATAATGTTTTTTGAGACCAAAAAGCACTTTTCATTTTTTGGAAATTGCTGGAAAGAGAGAAAATAATTTGCAAAATCTATGGTGGTGGATGGTGGGCCAGAGATTTTTAAAAAATATGAGGCTTGATAGCTTATCTAAAAGCTTTAAGATAAGCTTTTTAAAGCTTAATAGCTTTAAGCGTTTTAAAGCTTATAAGGTTAAAAGAAACTAGTTGGCCATAAATAGATTTGTTTGAGAAATTAAAGAAGTGGGAAGGTTTGAGAGTACCCTTTCATATCAAAATTGATTTATGCAACTCAGTGTTGAATGCCTATGTTATATTCCTAAGTCCAATGCTTAAATTTGGGAAGTGTCACTGGAAGGAGAATATTGGTACTATTAGGGATTTCTTATGGAGAAATGATGTAGGTAAGAAAAGAGTCCCTGCATGGTTGTCTTGGGAGAAGCTAGCAGTGCCAAAAAATGAAGGAGGCATTGGTATTATACATCTGCCCGCCCATTGTGATGCTAGGAGGATCTTGATGTTACCTAGGATGCTGTCTTAAATCCCCACTTAGACCTTGATGATCAGGGAGATGGTGGAACTGACGGAGGTTTTGGCCAGAGGGAGATGGGGGAACTTAACTTGGATAGACAAATTGTTCTCAGTTACTCCTCTGAAAATTACATGCTCTAATTTCTACAAAATGCTTTGCAACAGCTAGAAAGATAAGCTGAGCCTTATGGTTTGGGATGGTGGAGGGAGAGTATCAAGGAATTCCATGTTGTCACTTGGGTTATGGTGGACTCACAAGTTACCCTCCTCTTGCTGCATTGGATGTTGAGGTCGCTAAGTGTCTTAATAACAAAGGTATTAGACACCTGGCTCATTGATGGGACAGTAATAGTGCTGGATGGAAAGAGTTAAATCTATTATCCCTAGAGTTTTAGCTAACCAAAAAAGAGAGAGACTTGATGATGCTTTCACAGCCTTTATTGAGAACCCGGTTGGCACAAGACCTACTGTTAAGGTGTGATCAAAACATGGAGGGCTACTAGAAAAACAATCTCCCCAGGGCTGTACTACTGAGGCCATGATGGAGGCTTGTTTACTGCTGGGATATCAGATTTTTTTGGGAGATCAATCAAGTTTTTATGTGAAGATGAAAGATGGGACTTCCTTTGTAAAATTCTAAACGAGATAAAAAAGGAGTAGAGTAGTGTGGATGTGGGGTAATAGAGGTTGTGAGAAAGTCGGGTGTGGGTGTGATATATGTTGATGGTCTGATATATATACTTTATTGTTTGCAAAAAAAAAAATGGTTGGCTACCTGCGCTAAGCAAAATCGACAAAGTGATTAAGGCAGAGAATTTGCCATGCACTATTGGAACAGGGAGGGTGAAGACAGTCAACTAAAAATCTTGATAAGAGTAGAATTGAAGCCTTGAAGGTATGAGAAAAAACATCTACGATGGCCGATTACTATCATATTTTGGGTGGTTTTGAAAAATGGTTTTCACATTTGGTTACCTTGTGGGTAAAAGGATTATGGGTTTTGGTTATCCAATCGATAAAAACAATCTTTCCCTTTGAACCTTATCCCCTTGTAATTTGTAATTGAAAAATTACATTCTCGCATTCCAAAGCTTCTTTGTCTTTTAGTTCTTCACTGGCTTCAAACTTTGCAGTTTAATCTTGGCTCTGATACCATCATTGGAGGAAAACAATCCAATAAATTAATTGTAAAGTAATAATTACAAAACATAGAATAAAAATTACACATAACACAAGATTGGGTCCAATTTGTGCCCACACAAGAGTGAGCCCACACATCCTATTGGTGTAATTTAATCATATTTCTTGAAATTACTTGTGGGGCTTAAAATAGTATCCACTTTTATAAATATGTTGACTTTTACAAAAAATAGTCAAACATGCAAGCTAAAAATAGTTATAAACCTTGAACTTTATAAATGTGTACATCTCTTATAAAATAAAATATGCACAAGGAAGATTTCACACGTCCCAATAAATATATACATTGACAATAAATATGGAACTCACTTAAATGGAATAATTGTGCGTGTTGCCACAAAATCAAATAGTATTCTTTTGGCACCCAAAAAATGGAATAATGGTGCGTGTTGCCACAAAATCAAATAGTATTCCATTGACACCCAAAATCAAGTGTCTCAAAATCTTCCTGATCATCACCACCAGCTCGCCTCCTCATTATATCCAAACCAAGGATTTGCACTTCATCAACTATGCCAATAAATTAATAAATTTATTGATTAAAAATATAAATAATCATACAAAACTCATAACATTAAGACGATGCACGCATGTATGGAATCACTCGTGTATGCATAAAGTAAGCTACGGCCGCCTAGATTTAGAAAGGAGTCCCAATCTAAACCTATCTATGAGAACTCATAATAATGGAAAACGTGGGAATATAAAATTCCATGAATTAACTCCTCTCATAACATGCCTTTGAGCTGAACAATCCAACTCCTAAATGTGGGTGTACTAGCCGTTATCCTCACTCCATTATCACACCAAAATGCTCCTTTGCTAAGGGGTTAAAGAAAGAGCTTCCCTTGCCAAGATGGTGGCAATAAGGATATATCTTTTACAGTGGTTTTGTCTCACAAAAGTGGATTGGAAAGAAGCTAATAGAAGAGGGAAACTTGTAATCATACCTATCTAGCATGCATTTCAATAGCATACATGTAAACAAGAGTAGAGAAGAAAATAACACCATTATGTGCGACCGGTGGATTGGTGCTGGATGGACCACATGGTATGACGGATGACAGCGGACTACCCAGGAATGTATATAAGCACCGATGGAGCAAAATGATGTGTATGAAGAGTTTTTTAAAATTTGGACTATCTGAGCGATGTACCTATAAGAAAATCCATTTGTACTAGCTATATGGGGAGTGTCTACCCACTAAGTGGCAAGCCAAAATAAGCAATAAAAGGAGAGTTTAGGGATTTAACACACAAACTTGTTTGTAGATGTTGGTCAACTTGCCGTTTAGTGGTTCACCAACTAAGGCTGGGTTCAGACGTCTCGACCATAGCATACCCTCAATGAGAGCGCAAGCAAATGGTGTCCCGACATGTGGAGATCCTTATTCACACCACCCGGAGGCAACCACAGCATGATTTCAAGCTGGCATGTCATTCCCTTGCAAACTCTACCACCCTGGCACCCTCGCCCACCCACTAGTTTTCTGAAAATCAACCAATAATATTCTTTGCTTAATTTTCCTGCCATTATGTAGCTTGTGTTCACCTACAAATATCATAACTGCACACATGTTTATTCATTATGTAGCTTGTGTTCACCTACAAATACCACAACTCCACATGTGTTTATTCATTGTGCTTTCTCTACAATGCTCATAGTTCTTCCCTCCAGCTCCTCTTTCACATTGTTTACAGGCAAATACTTCTTCCCTCTAGCTCCTCTTCCACATTGTTTTCAGGCAAATAGTTCTTCCCACCCGCTCCTCTTCCACATCGTTCACACCATCACCTTATTGCTTCTTCCCCTTAGCTCCTTTTCTAGAAGCTTGCAGAGGCACATTATGGCAATATTGTAGATCTTCTTGGGCGTGCGGATAACCTCAAGAGGCTAGAAAATATATTAGAGAGGACGTCATCTTTCACGAGTTCAAGTTGTCCATTAACCAAAGGTACATTTGTTTCTAATGTACCTTATTTTTGTTCATAAATTTTTTTAAGTTAGATTTTTTAAATTGTTAAATGTTCTAATTCTAACAACATTGACTAGTTGATTTTTTTTAGTTTTGTATTATTTATTTGGTTTAATGTTAAACAAAATTATATCTATGTTCAGAATGTATTTCATTTTTATTCTTAAGTTATTAATTTTAATAAGTTTAATATTTTTTTATAAATGTTCAATCTTTTGCTCTCTAACATATTTTTTCATTTTGATTAAAAAACAGGGTTTTTTTACTAATGTGTTTAATGTTCTAATGTTTCCAATATTATTGCAAAAGGTTTCTCAAGTATCTAATCTTTTTCTCAAGTTGTTATTTTTTTAGTTTAAATTTTTTAATGTTTAATGTTCTAATTCTAACCATGTTCAAACTTTCAGCTCAAAATTAGTTCTTGCATTTTTAATTTTAATAGGTTTATTACTTTTTTATAATATTAAATCATTTGATCTCCAGCATGTTTTTTGAATTTGATAATAAACGGGGTCCTATTTTTATGTTTCTAATTTTTCTTATATAATCGATGATGATCATAATGAGGCCATTATGCAAACATGGTTGCATATGGTGGAAAGTGGGTCACTTAGCCAAGGGCAAGAAGACCTTAAACCGTAACAAAGGCCATGGTCGACGTGCATGTTGGGCCTATCCTCGGGGACATTATCTCTTGGAGCATTACTTGCTAGGTTCATATTCAACAAGTATGTTCAAACAGCATCTTCAAGTTAGTAGAGAAACATTCCATTATATATGTGGACATCTAGCTCCATGCATTCAACGCAATACCACAATGATGCATGAAGTAATAAGCTTGGAAAATCGGGTCAGTCTTTCCTTGCATAGACTTGCATCTAGCACGTCCTTGGAGGTTCTGGCAGATATGTATGGGTGTTCTAAGAGCAACACATGTGGCATTTGTTCTTGAGTTTTGCAAGGCAATCAAAGAGTCAGGATTAAGAGACTTTTACATACGATGGCCTTCAAAATCTCGACTAGTAAAGCTTGCTAGTGAATTTGAGGCAATTCATGGCATACCATATGTTGTAGGTGCCATTGATGGGTCACATATACCAATCATAGCCCCGAAGGCCAACCATGTGGATTACTTTAATCGTAAAGGGTTTCACTCAATCCTACTTCAGCTAACTGCGGCTACAAATTGCTTCATTGGGAGATATGATGTTGGATGGGCAGGTTCAATTCACGACTCTGTCAACTTTAGTAGGAGTGACATTGGTCGAAGATGTGAGAGAGGTGACCTTGGCATTTACTGTTTGGTTGGAGATTGTGCTTACTCTCCTCGACCCTACATGTTAGTACCATTTAAAGGATACAAGGAAGGGTTATCGCATTCAAAGTATCAATTGAACTTCATTCAATCTAGCACACAGATGCCAGTGGAGTGTGCCTTTGGAATGATAAAGGCTAGATTTTGAATTCTACTTAAGCAATGTGACATGGATCTTCAAAATGTTCTTGATGTTGTGGGAGCTTGTCTTGTGCTACACAACATTTGCATAGTCCATGGTGATGCATTTGACATGGATTGGGTGCGTGAGGCTAAAGCCAGTTTATAAATTGCATCTTTCGAAGAGGAAGGTCAAAAGAATACATTAAATTCACTTGTTGACAGTGAGACATATCACAGCAGCAGAGGAAGTTGATCGTGGGCAAAGAGGTGGTGACCTTGTGGAAGGGAATGGTTTGGGATCAGGTGTAGATCGTCAAAACAATTTGGCAAGAACAATGTATAGAGAGCATTCCAAACGGACCATTTAACAAGTGTTTGGTGACAACAATGATAACACCAGCTCTTCTTCATCTAATGGTGACATAGCTCTTTTTTTTCATTTGATCATCCATAATGTGGAGTGTCTTTTATGTTGCATCGAGTTATCGAATAAAATCTTTTTTTTAATGAATTGACACATTCATGATTCATTAGTTGGTGATTTCTCTATTGCATCAATGGCTCGGTTAATGTATTTTAAAATAATTAGTGGGAATGTTGTTTTATTAAAATAATGCTAATAATCCACCAAAATCATTTTTTTGTAGTGCGTTTAATTAATTTTATATGAGGTTTGCCTTGATAAACCTTGATTTTTTAATACCAAAAAGCTCTACCAAACAACATATCGCCATTTTTTTAAGAAAAAGGAGGTATTTTCAAGGCAAACCTGCCTTTTTTAAAAATGGCATGAACAACTAATATTTAACACCTTTGTATAGCATGATTGCAAAGGACGACGTGGCTCATGGAAAAGGTTCCGACAGGCGCTTCGTCTGAATTGGAGGAGGTGGGATTACTTGTTCTTTTCTTCACCCGCCAGCTCGACTACATTGTCGAGCTACAATGCAAGCCTAGGCCCACTCTAGGGTCCATTGCCACATGGCAATCTAGGGCCCCCCGCTTGCGTGATTTTATTTCTTTTATTTTTTTAGTTTCAGTTTTTTAATGTTGTGTGTGTGTGTGTGTGTGTGTGTGTGTGAGAGAGAGAGAGAGTGTGTGTGTGTGTGTGTGTGTGTGTGTGTGTGTGAAGAAATAGGGGGATTTTTTATTTTATTTTTTTTAATTAAGAAACATTAATCTAGGGATTTTTTTGTGTGTGAGTGTGTGTGGGGGGCGGTATAGAAAAAATTTAGAAGGAAGGAAAGTTAAACTTAGAGAGGGGGGTTCAAAAAATTAAGAAAGAGAAAGGAAGGGGGTAAAGAAAAAAGGAGGAGCTAAAACAGTTGACAGAGGGGAGGAGTGGGGTCTTTTTCAAAATTTTAATCAAGGTGAGGGGGGTTTCAAAAAGACGTGTGCTTATGTGTGGTGTGCGGATAGAGGGGGGGAGTGTACATGTGTTGGTGCATTTGTGAACATGTAAGTGCACATGCAATTGTGTGCATGTGCATGTGCTTCTTACATTGGCATGTTGGCTTTGAGGTTACAGATTTGTTGTGGCTAAGGACACATTACATGAATGCTCATGTGGATCCCTTCGGTTGAAGGTAGTCCCAACCATTAGCTCGTTACCTTTCCTTGTGTTCCTTATTCTGTCTGAACCTTGCACAAATAGAAGGGAATACCTTTTTCTTTAGGCTCGCGTATGTGAACTCACGGTTGTAGACTCATGCATGTAGACTCATGTCTATAGGCTCACGGCATTTTTATATAAACTAGGCTCACATATTTGACTTTTTTATATAAACTAGGCTCACAAATTTGACTTTTATGAAATAGACATACCTAGGCATAGACTTTTATGAATAGGCCTATGATAACATTGGTGACTAGGCAATAAGTCACGATTTGCCTTTTATGAAATAGCCTATGTGACAAGGTTAGTGAGTTTTATGAAATAGGCCTACCTAGGCACATACCTCATAATTTAAGGTTTTTTGAACTTGCCATAGGGGCGGTTAGGGTTCTTAATCCTAATTAATGGTAGCTGTACAAGGAATTATTTTTTAATTATTTTGGTTGAGTTTGCATGCTGTAAGCTACTAATTTCAACAATGCATGAATAAATCAACTTTCTCACTCTAATCCACACCTAATGGAGCTCAATGTTCATGTTTTAGAGTGGATTTCCTTCCTAATCACAATTTCTAAGCTATTTATAAGTTCAATGCAATGAAACTAAGTCTTTTGGGTTTTTCCCTAATGTAACTAGAATGCCCTAATGTAACAATCTTCAAAACAACATAAAAACAACAATCTAAACACATCCACCAAAGCTCCAAAACAATATGTTTTTCAAAGTTTAACCTCCTAATCAACGGCGAAAAATATTGGGTTTCACTATTACAAGTATAAGAAAGTATGTACTAGTCTTAAGCAAATATGTACACAAAGTCCTTAGACTTTTACTATTCAACATTAAGCACATGTTAAGGCCCCTAATATGTTCCAATACCATTTTATAAAAGATAGGTAGAGTGGGTAAGAAGGTAAACGATAGGTCGGGCCAGGTGAAACAATGTTAACTCATGAAGTGTTTAATAATGATCCAGGCAACTTATGAAGTGGTTAATAATGGTCCAAATAACTATGAAGTGATTAATAATGCTCCAAGCAAGATATCAATAGGGATTTCTTTCATTTCATGTGATTTACGAAACGTGGCTATAACAGCCCCAGAATGAAAATGGTGGTCTTTGTGTACAAAATATTATCTAACACACATGCTCCCTCCCACTCATGTCATTGGAAAACCCTAGTTGAAGGTGCAAAAAAACAAAAAAAAAATGGGTGGTGATGACATTTTTGTGCCAATGGGAGGAAAATGAATAGTGGAAGGCCTCTAAGATTACCAAAAAATTTGATTACACAAGTGGGATAAAAAATGAAGAGGGATAGCATGAGCTTTAGACATAAAAGCAAGACCAATATCTTGATTATTTTTTATGAAATAAAAGACCATCAATATCCATATATTGAATTTGTAACAAAATGCAAGACCATTAGTGGCTTCATAAACCCAATAAAAGCCGATTATAAGTCTTCTCTACTACCTTCGAAGAATCTGATTTTTGCACTTAAAATAAATTCTAAAACAAAAGAAAATGACCAAAGCAACTCCTAAATAGTAGTTTAATTATTAAATTAAAATTAAAATCTCTTTATGAAAACATTGTCACGAAACAAATTTTAGTATTACCCTTTGCATTAATTTATTGTGCTCACCCATTAACCCATGAGCACGAAACATTTAACAAAACACTCACACTTTGCAAAATACATCGGGTCATGTATGATAATACAATAGAGGTGAAGAGTTTAGTGAGATCAATCTCACATCATGATATAGAGATCCTAATCAACTGCTAGATGGTTCCTCCTCTCAAACAATGCTTGGTACAATTGCACCTTGGTTAGGGGCACTTGATGCCCAAGTTTCAATCCCTTTATCCTAACAACTTCTCTTTTACCCTTTTTTTCTCTAAATTCTATTTTAATTCTATAGTTCTTTGGGGTGTATTTATATTTCCTAAACACACACACACACACACACACACACACACACACACACAGTGTAGATACTTTTAAGATAAATATGAGAGCCCTAATCTGGTGTTTAGTTATTAGACCTATAAATGTAGAGAAATTAAGAAAACTTAATAAAACTCATCTCTTGTTCACTACTGAGGTTGTACCATACATTTTTTTAAAGGATGCCCTAGGGTTCTTCCCACATTTTGCGCTATATCATTTATTAATTACATGGGCTTTTTTTATAATCTCAATGTTAATTTTGCACCATAACTTTTCCATTATCTATGACAAATCTTTCTTGCATTTTCGTCTTCGTGTCTTCCCAACTAATAATATGCTTCTAGGTGGAATCCCCAAGTATCTACAATGCATACCAAGATTCTAACTTCCAAGGTTAATTTACAAGAATGCAACTTACACCAAAGCCAATAAAACTCAAAACATGCGTATTTAGTAACATACTATATTTGATGACATACTCAATTGAACATTTGATTATTACTTAGCTTTGACTTTTGTCATAAGGTACAATTTAAAGTTGAATGACTTTCACTTGTTTATTTGATTATCTTTTATTTGTAATCTTTTAGTTTCTCGCACTAGACATGGTATTAAATTATTTAATTACATAATCAACTATGAGTGCCTTCAATGATGTCACTTGATTTTGAATTTGACTTCCTTAGTAAGGTAGATCTAGGAAACTTCATTAAAACTTTGATTTTCAAATTAGTTCTGACCTATATATATATATCATATACCAAAAAGCTTTAACATCTTTATTCTTGACTTAACATCCTTCAAACCCCATTTAACATCCTTCAAACCCCATTTAACAAGTTACAAATCAAAGTCCATCTCTTAGCTTCAAATACAAAAGAGGAATTTTCCCATGAGATCTAATATCCCAACGGGATAGAGGTATCAAGACCTCTGAAGTGCATCCTTTTGGTGACTACTGCTCCCCTTTTTAGACCACACTGGTCTTGTACCAACTGGGTTCTCAATATAAAGGCTACAAAAGTATGATCCACGCGCTTTACCTTTCTTATACCATCTTTTAGTTGAAGGACCAAACTTTACAAGTCTAACCCTTGGCTTGAACTTTGTCAAACCCTGAATACAAAACAACATATTAGTTAGGCAGAGCCTAGTGTGCCTAAATGTATCTCCTTCCAAAGAGAGAATGATTTTTAAATTAGTTCTCATTGTACTATAGTTTCTTAGACTAGGCATGGTGTGAAAATCATTAAATAGTTTTGAGCCATAGTTTGGATTTAGGAATTTGTTGTTGTAAATAAGTTACTTTCCTTACTAGTTTTTCTTATAGAGAATGATGCATGACCTTTTACTACTATTAAAACAAAGAGCTTGCCTTGCAACTTAGAAAGAAAAGGAAGGTAATTATTTAGTCTTTGAGTGGTGTCAACCACACTTCAGAGGCTTTTATTCAACATCGTTGCATAAAATCCAGTCATAGCTCTCAAATCATTGCTCGAACCCACATTAACTCTCCCAAAAACTAGATTCTCACGCGACAAACATGATTTTATTAACTCTATATGATTTTACATGGTACTAAACAAACATGATTCTCTCACGCCACAAACATGATTTTATTAGTGTGTGTGGTACTAAACAAATCATGTGTTCAGAAAAGTCAATGCTAAGAACAAATTTTAGTATCAGAAAGAAGCTAGCACCATGAGGTGTCCATGAAATTGAGAACATCATCATAACAACGTCCAAGGCTATGCAAGACTGATGGATCACTTGGTTTAAAACGCAAGGACAAGCCCAATGTTGCTCTTTCCCCCTTCCCTCCAAAAGAAGCCTCCAAAAGAAGAGGTAACAAGCCAAATAAGATTTGAAGCAACGTGATACAGCATGCAGACCCTTAAGGTGTGAGATCAAACATACAAGAAACTACTGCAAATCAAAGAAAATGGAATCCTGTGCATACAAAATGATTTCCATTCCCAATAGGTCACAAAATATGCAGCACTCAATTCTAACTGAACCATCAAAATTTTCATACAAACTATCCAATGCCTCCGCAAATGCTTCTTACAAGATTGTCTTTAGTAATCGTTGGCTGGCCAAGAGATGAATATCAGAATAGTAACCATCTTGCTCCACTTGAAGATAACCCTTTGTTCCCAAAACCTGAAACACGCAAGCATTGAGATGAAGCAAAACACTCCTCGTATGAAAATGTAATGCATTGACTCGGTTCATGTTAGAAAAATCACCAGTGTCTCAAAAAACATGCGTGCAGCTTCTCTTCGTGTTCTTCCTGTTAGTAATCTCGCCAAGATTAGACTACGGTTCTGATTCGTATCACTTTTCTTGGCAGTGTCCATGTCCTTGAACTTTTCTTTGAGGTATTGAGCTACTGCCCTGAAAAGATGTTCAGAAAGTCTGAGATGTGCCTGCGAGCAAGCGCACTCATGAGTGAAAAATGCATATAAAAGTCAAGAAGATAAACCTTGTGCGAGATGACCAGCCACTGTTATCTGCAGAGCTCTTTCCAATCTGTTCCTCGTTTGCAGGTTCGTCTGTCACCAAATGAGTTAGAAAGCATCTCTCTCTCTCTCTCTCTCTCTCTCTCTCTCTCTCTCTCTCACACACACACACACACACATGCATACAGATAACACACCGAGGTAATCATCATAGTTGTGGGAAACTGGGAGATGCCATGTCAGCAAGGAGGGCTAAGAAGGGGAGCGGCTGAAAGTTCATGGTTGTTTGTACACACGTGATAACATTATGACATGAATTTTAGGGTTTATGAGAATAGAAGGGGAATAATAAGTTGATGTAACATGCATTTTCTTACACATTTAAGTTGATCTGGATGGAACATAGTCACAAAAAACTTTTCAAGGTTGTGATAGCTCAAGTGGTAAAGGTGTTCACCTAGGACCAAGAGGTCTTGAGTTCAAAACCCCCCTTGGTGCTTCTTTGGCAGCATCACTTACGGGTGGATAATTAAGTGTCTACGGGTGGTCAAAAATTGGTAACTACGGGAGGATCTTGGGCCGAAGGCCAGTCAGAAAAAAAAAAACTTTTCAAGGTTTTCTTTGTTTCAAAGGTTATTGAAGTTTCACCTAGAAACATTCTGTCCCGAAATTAAACAAACCTGAGGAGGCAATAGAGGCTGCCATGGAAGACACACAAGAAGAAGAAGAAGAAGAAGAAGAAGAAGAAAAGAGCTGTTGTGAGCCTTGCTTGGATGGTGGTCGTAAAGGATAGGTTTCGAAAAATCAAAATATTAATAAAATTTTAAACGGAATTAGATCATTTAGAGACACACCATATATACATAGATGACCAAAAAACATAATGATTCATGAATTAGAGCATTTAGAGACAAACCATATACGAATAGATGACCAAAAAACATAACGATTCATGAATTTGAAAGCTTGAAACATAGAAATTTCAAAGCATAAACTCCTAGACTCTAAAATGCAGTCTCTCAAGAGTCAAAAGTGAAGTTTGAAGAACATAAACCAAAAACTAATTTCTAATAATACCATATCTATCAATTAGAATGGTATCTTTCCATACATCAAGAGTAGAATCGTTGGGATTTCAGTAAGGCATTGTGCAAAATTAGGAAAAATAGGAAGATGATGAATATTTACGGAGAGATGGAGGAGAGCAAAGGGGGAAGAAGAAAATTGAAGAAAAGAGAGCCAAGGGGGGGAGCAAGGAGGGAGCAAGGGAAGCGAAGGGGTGCCAAGGAAGGAGCAAGGAGAGAGCAAAGAGTGGTTCAAGGAAGAGCAACGGGCTGCAAATGAGCTCAAAAATAGGCAAGTAGAGTCGCACAGAGACAACAAACCAAATAATGGGCATAGGAAGAAAAAAAATCACCTGTTTTGAGCCTATGAAACGAGTCTAAAACTGCGAAGTTCTGAAAAATAACAGTTTCGCCCAAATTTCATGAAGTCAAAAGCAGGATTTTGAAGCGAGATTTTACAAGGACGAGACCATAGTGTGCAGAACAAGGTAAGCCCCATGTTGCTGCATCTTCCCTTGCTTAGCTTCCCTAATGCACACATCTATTCCTTAATTGGAAAGTGTCGGCCATGGCTGCTAGTAAATCAAGTCCTACATCCAGTCCTTTGTCTAAAGGTAGTGAATCGGGTTCTACAACTCAAGAGCAGCACAGCTCAGTCCCTCACTACAACACCACTTGTGACACCACACGTCGATAAGGTAGCATTGGGAATGGATACAATGAGTTGAACCACCATATATAGACTTAGCCAAAGCTGAGGACAAAGAACATAGTGAGAGACAAGGCACCATCAGAAGCTTTCAGTGTAATGAAGTAGGTTTGGGTGCACATGCACATGGGGAATGGGGCCTAGGCACTTGGGCTTAGGGACATTTACATGTGTACTTTTAGGGGACCCTATATGAGGCATAGGGCTCATGGACATTGTACCTTTTTGATCATTATACTTTCATGAGTACTCTTACTCTTTGGAGGTCTAAGCTTTCATGGTGGACTTCTCCCTCTTGAGAAGCTATGTGTGTACTCCATTATGAGTGCAATAGGTGCTACTCCCTATGATAAGCTGAGAGCAATGCAATGAGGATTGCACTCATTAGCATGGAATACACATGTCCCACTCATCATAGGGAGTAGCACCTATTGCACTCATAATGGAGTACATGTTAGCACATTCATCCCCAGTTTCTGCCCATTTCTAGTGTCCTTTTGGTCCCTTTTGCATGGCCCTTGATTGTGGGCTGGCCACCCCTATTTTCCATATTTTTTTGGGATTTTTCCCAACCCGTTTGGTATTTTCCCAATTGGCAAGCTACTCTGCTCCAGTCGGCCAACTCTGCCCACCTATAAATAGGTGGGGATGGCCTCTCACTTTTCATCTTGTCTTGTACATCTTTACTCCCTCACTTATGAGACTACTTGTGTCTCTTGCTTGGGACTGTTTTGCTCCAGTATATTCAGCATAGTTGCTCCATATCTCTCTCACTCTCTTGTACTCTCTATTCAGTACACTATAGTGCCCTTTTGCTTCCACTTTGTGCACTCTTTCATGGTGTCATCGCTCCCGGTTCAGCGATTCCATCTGCTGTCCCAGATTTAGCCTTATTTCCAGCCCCTTATCCTCTGCGTTTTTCACAGATTTGCAACCTTCTTCTTGGACGGCAGATTGCCCACAATACCATTATCAGCTGCGTTTTGTGGACAGCTTCTGCTGGTTGGTTCTCCTTCAGTTTGGCTTCATCGCTTGCAACCAAAAGGTAACTTTTCATCAGCGTTTCTTTCCTACTTGGAGTTTGGATCTACAGTTTAGCGTTTTCTTGAGGAGAGCCCAAGCTACAGTCCTAGTTGATGCCTTTCCCTCTTGCACCCTCTTACAGCATATTCCCAGGCCCTGTGTGGCTGCCTTTTCTCTCCATATCAAATCTGCATTTTTTGCTTCCCTCTTCTGGTGGGCCTCAAGGTTGGAGGTACAGTCGACAAAAGCTTCTGCATTTTTTGCTACAGGAGGATTTTTCGGGTGATGTCTAGCCTCTTAGGACTGCTTTTTGGTGGGAGGAAGGGACCTACATCAGCATTTTCTGATTTGGACAGTTTTTTTATCTTATGAGATTTGGTCCTATTGGTTGGATCAATGATGATAGCTTCAGATTTGGCTCTCGTACCACTTTCTTGTTATTTCCTAGATGAGGTAGACAAGTTGGATAGTGGTAACTTTCAGTCATGGAAGTTACAGGTTACTTCTATTCTCAAGGAGTATGGTTTGATGGAGTTTCTCTCGTACAAGAATCAATGCTTGCCGGACCTTGCCTCTGCAGAGGATGTGTGTCAGTGAAGGAAGGTTGACGGATAGATCTATGGCTTTCTCCTCCTGAATTGTCAAGATTCGGTTCTTCGACACTTCATCTGTGCTCCTGATGACGCTTCTACTTTCTATGTGAGGCAATTGCTTTGTGACCTGTATGGTGATGCCAGCGATCGACAGATGGTTTCTGCTTCTGGGTGCTATGCAGCCAGTGATCTTATGGATACTTCTTTTGGAGATGTTCCTACAGCGAAGGATAGTGGGCTAGTTTTGCTCACTGCATCTGAGGAATTCGTTTCTCCTGTTGCCTTGCCTTCAATTTCTGTGCATACTTCTCCTTGTTGCCAGGATGATATCTCTGGTAATGTTTTTGAGGAAGACAGTGGGCTATCTCACAGCTTCTAAGGGAGATTTGTCTCCTATTGCTTCGCCTCCGACTCTACAACCAATGACCAGGATGTGTTGCTCGTCCCTTTAGCTGAGTTGCTATGGAGATTGCTTGTGGAGCTTTCCTGGTACCTGTTGTTGTTGCATTCTTTTGTCTTTGAGACAGAGGAGGACTTCTTCGGCTTCTCGGAGTATGTTCAGCATCTGGTGCTGAGAGGGGGTGTTAGCACATTCATCCCTAGTTTCTGCCCATTTCTAGTGTCCTTTTGGTCCCTTTTCCATGGCTCTTGATTGTGGGCTGGCCACCCCTATTTTCCATATTTTTTTGGGATTTTTCCTAGCCCGTTTGGTATTTTCCCAATCGGCCAGCTACTCTACTCCAGTCGGCCAGCTTATTCAGCTCCAGTCGGCCAGCTCTCCCCACCTATAAATAGGTGGGGCTGTCTCTCTCTCTCTTGCACTCTCTATTCAGCACACTCTAGTGTCCTTTTGCTTTCGCTCTGTGCACTCTTTCAATACACACATAGCTTCTCAAGAGGGAGAAGTCCACCATGAAAGCTTAGAGCTCCAGAGAGTAAGAGTACTCATAAAAGTATAATGATAAAAAAGGAACAATGTCCATGAGTCCTATGCCTCATATAGGGTCCCCTCAAAGTACACATGTAAATGTCCCTAAGCCCAAGTGCCTAGGCCCCATTCCCCATGTGCATATGCACCCAAACCTACTTCATTACATTCAAGCTCTCAGAACCACCAAGGGAGAGAGCCAAAGGCCAACAGCCACAACACTAGCAACTCAGGGCCATGAGGAGCCCTTTTCGATCCCCCACACCGTAGGGTATCCCTATCAAGGAAGTAGAGGAGTACCATGGCACAGTGGGATCGGGTTTTCAGAAACCAGTAAAACATAGAAGAATGTCATGATATCAGATAAGTTTTACTAAGCTCCTCTATGTTTCACTCCTTGGCCCTTGGGAATAATACTATGTACACCTGTAGAGGAATATGGAACCTCCAACTGCTTTAAACTGAAACTTAGTCCAGCAGATTCACTCTCTAGCAGACATTTTCGACAACCTCAATGCCAGTGTTGCTGCTTAGGTGTGCTGGTGCAGGCCATACAGCATTCTAAGCTTAAGCTGGCCCACTCTCATCCCCAATGGAGCACCAACAGATGTGCCAGCAGACTGCAACGTTGGGTACAGAAGCCAATCAGAGTGCACAGATATATATGCCTTCCGCTGGCCTGGGGGAGCAGCATTTTCTGTGACCCATACATGAACAAAACACATCTTCACAAAAATGCTTGCTGTTTTACAGACAGGACGATGCTCACCTGTGTCTCTGGAATCAGCAAGAAAACCTAGCCCCTGTTTAAAACCAGAAAAAAGAACATGTTTTAACAAAGAAGAAACTCACTAAAAATATACAAATTACATTCCACTTCAATATTGAAGGTATTGGACTCACTTGAGACTTGGGCACCTCGTAAACATCTGGCTGATGTGCTACAGCAACAGCTTCATCTTCCGTTTCCCTGGCTTCCATCACAGTTGTGCTTTCTATATGTTCCAACTCTGGAGCTCCTTCATCCTGTCCTACAGCAACTTCCAGTGCTCCTGCATCATTCATGGCCGGCGCCTGATCAAAAGGAAGCTGAGGACCTGGTGACAAGGGCTCCTCAGGTTGGTCTTGATCAACAGGGAGCTGAGGATCTGGAGACAAGGCTCCAGGCTGAGCTTCACCAGAAGCTTCTGATTTCTTTGTTGAATCATCAGCTGTGGAAGGCGCTGCAAGTTCTCTCTCACTGGTAACAGCCTCACTGTGTCTTAAATCAGGTTCAGCATCAGCCATTGCTCTCACATCATCAACCCCTTCTTTAGAACAAGAATCCAACCTTCCTACTGCTTTAGGTGTTCTCAGTGAAGGCCAATTATTTCTTTCCTTCACAGGAGAACTCAATTTCTTGTTGATCACACCATCAAAAAAGTCTTTCAATTCTTCACACAAACCTGCACAGATGGTGAACCTTCTGTTAAACAATAAGCAGGAGAGCATGGCTACATCTTACAATTGCATACCTCATCCTTCCATCCTTTCCTACCAGGCGCAGATGGTGCTGAGAATTTTTGTACGACATGATTATCCCTCTGTGACATCCAAATCTCATACTCAGTGGAAGGAGCCTTCCTACGAGCTCGGCAAAGGTCACTAGTGCTCTTCAGTTGCTTCTTCATGTCACTAGCAGACACAAACATATGGATAAGCTAGTAAAAAAACAAAAAAGATGCAATTCCTAAAAATGGGCAACATACTTACGCACTAGACAGTGCCATGATACCATCAAAAATCCGTTTTCTTTTCCTTCCACCCCGCTTAGCTGACACTGGAGTAGGCATGACATCCAGCTTGGGTGTTCTCTTACCTATGTAACACATGACAGAATTAAGAAGCCCGAAGCAAAAGTAACTTATTCAAGGTAAGCAGGCCAAGGATGCAGTACCTAGGATGCTTCCCAAGATGTCATGGTCTTCAAAAGAAGCTGCAGGACTCCTGATGGGTGAAGACCTTTCAGGTTTAAAGGGTGTTGACTCTTCCCTTAATACTGGAGTTTCATATAATCTGTGTACGCTTCCTATATCAACCCCTTTTTTAATGCTTTGAAACCCGTCATCTACATCCATTGTCACAGATGTCTCTCTATGCACATCAAGGTCACCGAATCCAATGAGAAGCTCATGTTCACCGACCTCATTCACAGCCCGTAGTTTCTCAATGTCAGGAATCTCCATCGCTGTGTCTGGGAAAGGTGATGACCCCCCTGCAACTGCTCCAATTCGTGGCTCCAAGTTCTCATTCATTAGATTCATATCAAAGTCACTTGCAGAAGCAGCCTTTTCCCTGTCGACATCCATGCCATCAATGTCTTCCATGGGCAGCGGTGGAAGCATGCTGCAAGAGAACACAAGCATTCCTATCAGACAACTGAAAACTTTACATATCATGCATTTTTCTAGCACAACTTGGTGGAAGTTCAAAAGGTGCTACGTACTCATCCTCTACAGCCATCTCTTCTACATGTGAACGAGAAGAAACTGCACTTGGAAAAGCAGCCTTCGGAGGAGTGAGTTCCTGCCAAGTGAGCAGAACATAACCCTGAGTAAGTGCGTTGAACATGCTGAAACTCATTTTTCAAAGAGAAAACTCAGATGTGTCAAAAAGGCAATAAAAGCTTGTGCAGACCTCAATAGACAGATCCAACACCGCATAAGGATTGCCATCTTCAAATCTTTCTGCACATGTAAATGAGAGAATTATCAAGCAGATTACGAGCCAATAGAAGGGAGAAGATGATTGCAGAAACATAAGAAATTTAAACCCATCATCAGTAATGTGTGAGTCACCAGTTAAAGCTGCCTCTCTTTCGAAGACATTGATATTATCTTATAAGATTCAGATAAACAATAGAGTAATCTCACCATCAAGATTAAAAAAGGATTGGCGGTCATCATTTTGATCTTGCAGAGTGATAAGGTCTCTTGTTGTAACATGGTGTTCGAACTCAGTTCTGCAAAGTAGCAGACATCAAGAATTGAAATGAACTAAAACTGTGGGATGTGCATTTTCGGCCATTTAACACTAAAAGTGTCAAAGCAATTAAGGCAAAAATGAAAATTCCACAACCTAAATGAGGTTCCAAACTACCCAATATCAAAGCCTCTGACCCTTAACAGTCTGCCTCCTAAGAAGCAGCCACTGTGCATGGAAATGAAGAGCGGTAGAGAAAAAAGCCTGAAGGAACCAGCCTGTTGTCTGCTCGAGCAATGGCATTCTCGCGGCTGAGATGAGCTTCCAAGTCATCAAAATCCAAGGACTCTGGAAGAGTGATGGAATGAAAAGGTGCCACAACAGCCCCTGGAGGCAAATCTACCGCACTTGATTGGAATGCCTGGCGTATCTTGAGCAATGCCTCACTGCAATCATTGAAAAGGAGGTTCACCTTTCGCGAGTAGATTCTCACCACACCCAGGAGAAGATGGCCAGAGAGCCTCAATGCAATGGGTACCTCCGGATACAGGATGGAATCTAGACAGACCACCATATCCATCAGTAATGGTACATAAACAAGAATCTGTGATCTCATGATAAATTTGACAGACTAATGACACGCCAACAGATTCAAGAGAGAGCATCCATGAGAATTCAGCACAGAGACAGTGAGTCGATAAACCAAGGCAGTGCATATCCAAACCCATCATTATTCAGCGAATTGACAGGTTTCAGAGTTAAAACAGATTCAATGTACATGAACGGCGAGACAAATGAAAAATCAAACAAACCTGTTCCAAGACACTATGATTTATGCCCTATTTCTACTTCCCAATCAAAAGGCGCTTGAACTCTGCATTGCCTGCACACACACACACACACACACACACACACACACACACACACACAGAAAACACACACAGAGATGACATACCAACAGAATCGCTGATGTTGGTCTCTGTAATCTGATTCTTGCGCAGCTTGCGTTCAAGGTGAGCAGCAATCCATATGGTAGCCAGAGGGCCCTTCTTGGCCAAGATGAACTGAGAGTAAAACATGGCAAAAGACCAACCGCAGAATAAAGAAATGTCGACAAGGGTGAAACGGAGACAGACGCAAATCAACCCTAAGCTTGCTGTCTGTCCTAAATAATGGCTATGACGACTCCTTTGCCCTAGCTGTTAACCGTGGAGCTTTCTTCTGCAAGCGTTAGACCTAACCCTAAGCTATGGCGATTCTTTCTCTAGCATTTGTCTTAAGTCTCGACAATTCCTCGCCCCCGACTCCTAGCTATGGAAAGAGCGCCTTTCCGCGGCGTTTCCCTTCACAGGCCTTACTCCTCGCGAAGGCGAGTCCTTCTGCGACGGTTGCTTTCCTTTATATGTTGATATCGCGCCCTGTATCTGCCACAACACAATCCACTCCTGCTAGAACCCTAATAATCCCTCTCTGTCAGGTTTGCTTTCCTTGCACCATAACAAGCTCCATAGCTTCTTTTCTTTCTCTTTCGATTCTGGAAAACTCCTTTCTCTCGATTATGCAGCCCTTCTCTCTGCTTGCTGCAGACCTGCAAGAATCTACCCCAGTTCTGCAAAGCTTCTGCCCTAATCTTTTCTGTTCAAAGCTGTGGCGCCGTTATGATCATGATGACCAAAGGCGGCTTCAATGGCAAGCTTCAGGGCCGGCACGACGCTTGTCTAAAAGTAACAGGCCACGCTGGCCAACCAAGTTGGGCCCATCCTGCCCTTTTCAATCTTTTCATGCAAGATTATGGCGCGCTCTAAGAGAATTCAAAGGTCATTTACCGTTTAATTTTAGTGCTTAAAACTTGACGCCTTCAGCGTGTATGATCGATGTGAAGCATCTTTAATTTTAGTGCTTAAAATTCATCAGTGGGCATCATATGATCGCTCTGAAGCATCCATTTATACTTCCGAACTTCTTCTTTTTTCGGGAAAACATCAAATATATTAAAACTAAGTCAACAGATAACAACAGGATTCAGAGATCAGGTCCCACCGTTCATCCTCCCAAACAAAGGAAGATTGCTCCCATGAGATATGCTACTTCGTAACTTCTTCTTTTTTTTAGTAACCTGCAGATCAGGTCCCACCTTTCATCCTCCCAAACAAAGGAAGATTTCTCCCATGAGATATGGTACCCTAGTTGCATACATGCAGAAATCATGGCCTCAAAAGTGCAGCATTTAGGAGATTGCTTCTCCATAACCGCCCCTTTTGTCCAGACTTTCACCACACTGGTCTTGTCCCCAAAGGATTCTCAATGAAGGCGACACACCACCTCTTTGTCTTTGGCCCAAATTTAGGCAGTTTTGCTTTCACCTCCAGCCCTGAATATCCTTGTCACAGTTAGGGTAACCTAGAATGTACAAGAGTCTCCTTAGCTGGAGGACAAATCATCTAATCCTAGCTTGAAGGGCCTGAATTAACTGAACCACAGCATCCTCATTCATTTTATTAACATAATATACTGACCAACACTTATATACACATTTATGCATCCATTCTAACACATCCACCCCTAGATAAGTCTCTTTCTAAAAGATTATACTGTTTCTAGAATTCTATATCTCCCAAAGACAACAATATCTAATTATATTAAAAACCAAATCAACAGCCCCATCAGTAGCCACAGCTGACAATCTACCTAAAACCCAGTCCCCCCAATACCCTTGCACCCACGTATGCTACTTGAAACCCATTTCCCAATCTTGCCCCGAGTCCCTCTAGCCAAATGGATAATCAGGGGAATCTAACATCTGCAGAGTGTGAAAGGCAAGGCTCCTCCTTGCTAGTAGTCATGAAAGGAAGGGCTGAGCAAACACCATAGCAAAGATTGCCATGTCCCATAGGTACCGTAAACTAGGGCCTATCCAAGAACCAACAAGACTCAGGGACCTCTGGTGCAATCATAGTGGTTAGAAGGGGTTGAACAAACAAAAAGGACCTTCTGCACTCACTGGGAGGTGTGCATGGCAGGGGTAGTCGCCCTATCCTTCGAGAACCCTCGCTTGCTTCTGGTGGATGAGGGTAATCGAATATACTAAGAAGGTCAGCGGCTCTAGCCCATGCCATTCTACCCTTCCCAAGGAGATCATTGCTAAGTGGAGACCCATAACTATGTTGTCGACAACCACCTACAAGATATTTGTTGAGCTCTGACAAGAAGATTAGTCGATAGCCTTAAAGAATGGATCAGGGTGGAACAAAAAGACTTCATCAAAGGTAGATAAATTCTTGATGCCATCATTGCCCTATGGGAAGGAATAGAACACACTTAGTAAATAAACTAGGACTCTGTTTTCTTCAAGATTGATTTTGACGATAAAGCTTATGAATAGACTACTAACAAAAGCCTTTGGTCTGTGCTCTTGCACATCTCCTATTTACAATAGTTGTAGATGCACTTTGCTGGCTAGTTCAAGATGCAAACATTGAAAGGAATAGAAATGCCAAAGAAGATAAGGGCCAATGTGCCTTCAATAGTTTGCAGACAACACAAACAGTCTAGTCCATAATGATAAGCGCTCAATAAAAACTTTTTGGCTATGCCTCAACCTTGTTTGCCTAGCGTCATGATCGATGAAAAACTAGGAATAAAAACTTTGCTAAGACACCCCCCCTAAGTGGTTGTGTGTTCCTAACAATTAGTCTCAGAGCAAGTTCTCTTGGCTCTCACCCCCTTGTCATCTTCTCCTGGAGTTGCTCTTTTATTGTCTTAGATAACTTTGCCTTCAATGGATACACCCAGGTGTGCCTTGGGGAGTAGTCATCAATAAAAGTCACAAAGTAGAGATATCCCCCGATCAATGGTGTCCTCATGGGACTGCATACATCACTATGTATAAGCTATAATTTCTAAATAGCCATAACTAATCGGGATGATGCATGTTGCATCTCGCCCAGAATGCACCCCTCACACACATGTTTGACAGAGGCCTCAAGCTTTGGCAACTTTGACACCATCTCTTGTCTTTTAAGGCTCCATAAACTTCCAAAATTCAAGTGACCAAAGCAAGCATGCCATAGCTCCGCATCACTCATAACATGTAGCTGAACAAGCATTATGTGTTAATATCTTATACATGTCTAACTTGTAAAGCCCATGGCTTAAAGTACTAGATACCACGGTGATGTCTCCATCACTTCGGTCATGAATTGTATACATGTCATCAACAAATCTGACCACTAGGCCTGCTCTAGCAATGGCAGAGACTAACCCCACGTTTTTTTAATGCCTGGCATAAACAAGACTTCTGATCATTTTCAGAAGGAGTGAGAACAACCTTACCAACTCCTTTACTAAATACGAGGAGTTGTTTGCACATGTGACTATACCTCCTTGAGGAGCATACTTAAGTGAGGAAAATAAATCACGTGGGAAGTAACGTGCTTGCTAGCACCACTATCAAAGTACCAAACATATTAATTTGTCACTGACATGCATACATGGATAGAAGGATCATTACCACAGTGCACAATGAATGCCCAATCATCTTGTGCATAGTTTACTGACTCCTCCTTTTTAGCACTTGGTGCTAATGCATAACTACAACCATGCCTAACTCTTTCTTCTCCTTCTCCAGCCTTTTTTTTATATTCAGTGAAATAAAAGCTTTGCTTCTGATAGTAGGTTCATTTGCCTTTCTTCTTAGGCGTATCACCCCCCTTATCGTCATCCTTTCCAAAAGATTGGGTGGTTCTTGAGAAAAGGCCTTGCCTTTACCTTTTTTGACTAGCAATCTATGCCTAATCTTCCACATGCAAACTAGTTTCGTTTTACAACTACAACCAACTTATCAAAAGTAAGGGCATTGGGGTTACCCTTCATCATGAGCCAAAGTGTAGATGTAAAACCCTAGTAGAAATTTGGTAGAGCTATGAGAAAAATAGACACTAAAGAACTATCTAATATGCTCCTTGAGATCTTTGATCCTTGTGAGGAACTCATCTATTAAATCTTCCTCATTTATATGCTCGAACTCTAATTGCTTGCGCAAGTAGGCCACTCATGCCTTGTTACGCACCTAGTAAAGTGCAACAAATGTATCCCAAGAGTGCTTCATAGTTTTACATGAGCAAATATGAGGAATAATGCTCCTTTTCACTAAAAGTGCCACTAATGCATGTGCGTGTGCATCCCTGCCATCCTACCTAGCTTGTTCCACTATGGGAGATGTGAAGGCACATGCCATAGTTACATTAGAACTCATATCACCATCCAAAGTACATGTACTATGCTACTATGATGGGGAGACTTGGCGTGCCTCAATGCCAATAACAACATCCTAAAGCCCTTTGGTTGACTGATACATGGTGTATCATATAGGACCACAATGAGTAGTTGGTCCCATCAAGCTTATTCTCAACAGAAAGAATCCCAAATACATCACTGCAAATAACTAACCTCTGATACATAATGCAAGTATCCCAACTACCTGTATTGGTAATGTCAATGCCCACTGAATGCATTTTGATATGGCTACCAGTAGATTATTGATGATGAAAGAAACCTCCAAAGTATATGAAAATAATTAACTATGACACAAAATGCAAGTATCCTAACTACCTATAGGTACTCTGTCAATGCCCACTAAATGCAACAAATATGGCTACCAGTAGATCACTGATGATGAAAGAGACCTGCAAAGTGTATGAATGCAACAAATATGGCTGCTTGGTGATGACGAGTAGATCACTGATGATGAAAGAGCCTACAAAGTGTATGCAACAAGTATGGCCCATCACTGATGTGATGAAAGTCTTGATAATGTTGTTGAAGATAAGCTTGAAGATGCGATGTCAATGAAAGTCTTGATAATGTTGTTGAAGATAAGCTTGAAGATGCGATGTGATGAAAGTCTTGATAATGTTGTTGAAGATAAGCTTGAAGATGCGATGTCAATGATGATGATAGGCCTTTCTTCACGCACCAAATGATGACGATAGGCCTTTCTTCACGCACCAAATGATGTCGTGTTGTGTAGTAAACCTAAAATTGAACAAAAAAAAATCAAACTGACACTCGCCCGTGATGCCTGTGTCGACCCAAGAGGAGGAGACAAAATTGGTAGCAATTCTCAAGGAATATAGAGATGTGTTCGCTTGAAGCTATGCAAATTTAAAAGGAGTCACTCCAGAAGTTTACTAGCATATAATTCTTTTAGTGGATGGTACTAGGCCAATAAAACAAATATCATACACGTATAATGACACCTAGATGAAATTGATAGACTTATTAATACGGGTTTCATTTATGAGATTGAGATCATATATATTGGGTGTCATCAGCGTAATTGTGTTTAAGAAGAATGATAAGATCCACATGTGTGTTAAAACATAAATGTTGCCCATGGTAAGAGGTCATTATCCATTGCCATGCACTAAACATATGCTTAAAAGAGTGGCAAGAAAATAAGCCTACAGCTTCTTAGATGGTTTTTTCAGGTACAATCAAGTATCCAAAGACCCAAAGGACTAGCACAAGACAATATTTGCTTTCGAATGGGAAACATTTTCATATAGAGTAATGTTGTTTAGTTTAACCAATGCACCATCTACATTTCAGAGATTTATGTATACTTCATATAAGAATTTCCCAAGGAAGCTCTTAGAGATCTTCATGGCTTTTCATGTGAACTCAAAGTTAAGATAAGAGCACATACCCCATTTTAGGATAGCATTGGAAAGATGCCAATGTTATAGTCTTTAGATCTGCTATGATTAGACCATATAGGGCATGAAAACCCTAACCTAATTAATGCACAACCTTTAACCTAATCAATGCACAACCTCTATTGGGAATGATTTCTTGACCATTCAAGTCCCCACCACTAAAGATGGTATAGTAAGCAAGGGGGATAGTTACTGATAGATCCAATATAGCCCCAAACCCTACATATAAGGCATGTGAATCCTAACTTAATGAATGCAGGTTTTTATACACAACCTCAATCTTTCATTTTGCTACCAGAGAATATGCCAAAGACATGTTAAGTTTGGCATGGGAAATGAAAAGGTAGGTTGGCCATTAGTACCCATGCAAAGAGCCCTGGACTAAGAATAGGCAAAGCCAGTCCACACCTCAAAGCTAATCACCAAATTTGATGAGAATGGAGGCCCTATTCAAGATCCTATCAGTGGTATCAGATCTAAGGCCTTCTTCAAGGAGAGAATTTGGAGCTTAGAAATTGTGTTTAAAAAAACACATCTCAAAAAAGCATCATGGGAGAAAATTAAATTTACAAATGGAATTTTCTCTACAAAAGCAATGAAGAAAAGGGATTCAAGAAAAACAAGGTTGCTTTGGACATTTAAGAGCAAAGGAAGAGCGAGTGGAAATACCTTTAGATAAGCAAGAGTCAAAGGTTAAAGCTTGAGCCTAAATAAGAGACCTTGGGTAATAACATAATGCATTTCCTTTCAAGAAAATGAAGCCCTCTTCATGTGTAAAATGAAACACTCAATGAGAATTTATTTTCTTTACCTCTTCTAAAGGAAACTACATAGCCATACACACAATCACGCCTCTCTATGCCTTTCCTATAGGATAAATTTGACTTCAAACAGCAGCCCGAGCTGCATCTGTAGCTTGGTGCAGGGCATATCCCCGGCAGCGGCGCCAAAAATGTGCACTCTTGCCGCACGTGTCGGAGCTGGGGACTTGCCAGGCACCGTATACGAGCGACGAATGGCTGCAAGCACACAACCAGAAACTAGCAAGCTCAAACAGGGAGCAAAGGTGTGTCACTCACCTTTGCTCAAACAGGGAGCAAAGGTGTGTCACTCGCCGCTCAGACCACTGTCCGTGAAGGATTCTTGCACCACGGTGAAGAAGGAGCCGCCACCGCCGTGCCGCCATGCAATGCTTGATCGCTACTCTCTTTCTCTCTCTCTCTCTCTCTCACACGCAGGAGAAGGGGAAGGAGAAGATAAGGCAAGAGCACTCCTTGTATTCAACACATTGAGAATGAGAGTTTTTAGGGTTACATTTGACTCTTATATGTGACCTAGCTGTTCACACATGGGCATCCACACATGGTCGGCCGATCCTAACCCTTATCCTGATGACATTCGAGGCGCCTCTCATCGGCGATCACCCAATCCCTTTATCCTTTACATGTGGTGCTGACAAGGCCGGCCCATGACTCAGAATACTTAAATTAATTATATGACATAAAAAGTAATACGTCTCAATGTCCGCCATAGGTTAACAGTGCTAAGGTCAAACCTTAACGCACAAAAGAATAGACACCTCTAACAAATTAATTAATGAAGAAGTAGAGAATAGACAACTCTAAAAAATTAATTAATGAAGAACTAGCGAAGAGACACTCGCTAATTTCTCGGTTTGGCAACCATCCCTACTTTGCTCACATCCAATTTTAGGTTCGTGTATGACACTGTTTTTTTAACTACAATCTATACAACGCGTGACACTAGTAGGTTCAAACTTTCACACCGCCATAATTTAACACCACTTGTATGGCCAAATTGTAAAATAAACATATTACCATGAGAAAACCTTTTCTCAAGTGCTATTCTTTGACATTGTTTGTATGGAAACCTTTCAAGTTTAAACCTATGTATGATAAAAAAAATTACATTACCATGTTCCACCTATATGGCCAAGTTCTTAGATAGACACGATCGTGAGAAAACCTTGTTGACGCTATTTGTAAGGGAATGTTTCAACTTGTCTATCCAGTTTAAACTTTTGAATCTTCCATCTTCATCGATGTTGTATGAATGATGAATTGAGTAGAGTTTGACATCATCATGAGAAAACCATTCCTCATGCCATGAGAAAACATTTTAGATTTTTCCTTATGAGTTCTCAGGCTAAAATCGTTGAGTCCAAGCCCAAATAGTCACCCTAAAAAAACCCAAAAAGTAGTGAATTTTTCGTTTTGATGCACTTTTGATCTTAAAAAAATATTCGCAACAACAATCTATGTGACTGTAGTACATCTAGAATTCTTCCTATCCACCTAGCTTCTAGTCACATCAAACCCATGCTACTTGGTAGAGTACATCCAAACTAAGATGAGAAAGACAAGATTTCATAGAGAACTTTTTGAGCGACCAGTCTCTTCTCAAAATGGGCCAAGAAAGCGCTAATTTAGGTCTTGATTTGGTCACACAAGCAACCCAAATGGCCCCTATTGACCTATTAAATGCCCCAAATTTAGAAGGAATCAAAGCACTAAGTTGGGAGTTGGCACTTCTAGATTTACTTTAGTAGGAGTTGCTCAAATATGCAATGACGCCCTGTTGGTCAAAACTTTAATTTTTCTTAAATAATAGTTGGGAATGCCACCCAATAGTTATAGATAATGCATAAATACCCACCCAACAGCCCCAAGGGGGAGTCAAATTTGCAAATCCTTGAAATTTAACACTAGCTCCCATAATAGGTGGTACACATACTATGCAACCAATGCACACAAGTTGAGTGGGGGACTAATAACCTTTTTGTAAGGTGCATGCTCTAGACTGATATCACTTCTTGGTAGAACTTAGCACAATCTTTAGACATCACTTTAGACACATTGTTGTCATCTGTTTATTTATTAAGCTTGGCAATTTTTCTTGACTTAGACAAGTTATAGACCTTGATTAACCTTCGACACCTTGCTAACTCTTGAAATACTTTCAATAATTTTAAACTCCTGTTAATTTGCTACGCTAGCTCATTCATGTGACCCCTTAAACTAAGTTCTTATGACAAACTTCCATTGAAACAACTCGCAAAGGAAAAAATCCAGCAAGCTCAAGAAGAGGCTAAGGCAAGGGAGGCCAAAGCCAAACAATTACTCCAGAAGAGAATGTTGCATGCAAACATGGCTTCCTTGACTCTCCTAGATAAAGAGAAACTGAACATTGGGCCAGCACAACTCAGGGTGGAACTCTCTACAGCTAAATGCAATACAACGAGCACTAATCTCATATGAGACATGGGTAGCCTTAGATAGACGGCACCTTGAACCCACCAATGCACAAGTACGCAATGTGCACTTGATAACCAGGAAAGCTAAGGGATTTTTAAGTGTTAACATTTCCATCAGAAATAATTCCTTAGTTGGAAAGGTGTTTGTCTCATGCTTGTAGGTTCCATGGAAGAGGAAATGATCCTAGGACGATCTTGGATTTGTGCCAGCAATTGTAATATCCAATGGGAGAAGAGGACAACACTGCTAATGACGAGGGTGACAATGTCATGTCCATACCTTTATGGAGCTTGACAAACACAGGGAAATAGGCCATAATTGAGGAGATAGGAACACCAGGCACGGTGACATCAACTCATGAAGCAAAAAAAGCATTGGTTTTGCAAACCCCACACAAACAATATCCAAAGTCACAGGGTACACAGCAATGGGTACCCAGGTTTCAACTCAAAAACCAGCCCCACAAGGAGGAGAAGGAGGTTAATACGGAACCCATAAAAAGGAGGCCAAAAATCAGAAATGGCCTTTACAAATAGGTTGGCAGTACTCTAGACAAACCAACACCCCACAAGGCGTTCGTAAGCAATGGGTTCGAAAGGATTTACTACTGGCACAAGGATACTACCAAGGCAATATGGTAGTGTGGGTGCCAAAAACCCACCTAGTGGTTGTCGTTACAAACCGCTCTCCAAATACAAAGAAAAGGGTAGTAAAAACATAAGGAACCAACTTCCAACTAAAACCAATGCTTAAACTGCACAAACACTGGTATGGAGGAAGAAGACAACTCAACAAGATGGGTTGAGTATTGCCAAAGCAATACCAATACCACTTCGATCAAGGAGCTGGACAAGGACCCTAAAGAGAGAAATAAAGAAGTTCAGCAAAGGGACAAGGATAAAAGCCCCAAACCACAGGACTCAGTAATAACATCGTTTACTTGGGTGGAAGGAAGAATCAAGCACTCCCACACGAAGCTAAAACGCCTGCAGTAACACCTACCCCACAGAAGTGCCAAGGTGTAGTGCCAAGGTGTCACCTTGGTTCCCATGGCAATAAAAAGATGAAGGTATCCATTAGCCACACAATGGTGGATACAAGGTAAAACTGGGTGTATCATTCACTCATTTAATGCATGTTTGAATGACTGAGCATGAAGATAAATAGAAGGTATCAATCTTGCACACTCATGATCCGAAAAAGTTCATGCCATGAACTAATCCAAAACAATTCACGCCATGAACTAATCCAAAACAGTTCATGCCATGAAACGGTTACTTCTCATGGACCAATCACAAGATACCACATGGCATTCTTCATTAAGGAAGCCGCCTAGTCTGACGGTCACACTATAAATTCAAAAATCTTTCCTTTTTTCGTCATTTTGCATCGTGTGCTCCAACCCAAATCGTCTTCCATCGTGCGTTCCCGCAATCGATCTTGCATCGCATCCTGACTTACTCCAACTCTAATCAACATTCACACATTGAGGTGGAAGCTTGGACCCTTCCTTGTTTTTCTTTTCTTTCTCATTTTCATCCTCTTTTAATTTTGATTATTATAATCAACCAATGTCTTGCACATTAAAACCATCTGCATTTTCATCACACGATTTTCATGTTTTTCTCTAAACTTCGCTATGCGGACTCATCACTTGCATTAATTGAACCTTTAAGAGAAAAAACGTAACCACCAAAAACCTGTAGTTTCATGGAACTAAACCTACAGTTTCACGCTACTAACTCTCACGGGATTCCATCTCACAGAAATCCCCCTCACGTTTTTAACCCTTACGGGATTCCGTCTCACGAAAATCCCCCTCTCGTTTTTAACTCTCACGTTTTTTACCCTCACGGGATTCCGTCTCACGGAAATCCCCCTCATGTTTTTAACCCTCATGGGATTCCATCTCACGGAAATCCCCCTCACGTTCTTAACTCTCACGGGATTCCGTCTCACGCAAATCCCCCTCACATTCTTAACTCTCACGGGATTCCGTCTCACGGAAATCCCCCTCGCATTTTTAACTTTCACGTCCTTAACTCTCATGGGATTCCGCCTCATGGAAATCCCCCTCGCATTTTTAACTTTCACGTCCTTAACTCTCACGGGATTCCGCCTCATGGAAATCCCTCTCACGAGTTTACTCCTCACGACCTGCAGTTTCACGAAACCGCCAAAAACCTACACCTTCACGCTCCATAATTGACCTGTTCAAACTAACACACCTTGTTTATTGCTCCCATCACTGACACTCTTCTCATCCCGAGATTAACCTTCTTGCCATTAAAAAAAAAGAGAGAAAATAAAAGTAAAGGAGTGGTACTTGCCCCACTAGTTTGGAGATTGATTTTCTAGAAGAAGAAACCAACGCAGGGACCAAAGATGAATTACTTGGCCCATATGCCCAAACCTTCCATGGTGCCATCATCAGCAAAAGGAGATCTATACGGCCCATGGAAAGGTGGTGTTGCAATATCATAGCCTGGAGTGCCTCCAAATCTTGGAAGAGCCAGAAGTAAAGGAAAAGTTAGAGAAAGTGGGCCTCGACAGCAGGCAGAATGGCATAGATTCTTCCTAAGAACATCAACACGGAGCTTTGTGCCGAGTACATTAAAACCTATGACAAAGTTACCAAGTGGGGCACAGTAATAATGAAGGATGATGGCACAACAGAGTAGGTCTTGATCACGGAAGATCTACCATGAAGCTTTGTAGCTTCCACCACCAGTCAAGGTACATGCCCATGCCTTTGATAAGATGCCCTTGGATGCTATGCTGAAGAGAAGAGCTCATATAACTCCAATGGGGATGAATATGAAAATATCCAAGATGAGGCCATGGAGAAGGCATGCAAGGCAATGTCATTGATGATGCAGGTGAAGCCAGTGGACCGCTACAACAGGGTCCCACTAAACAGAATTGCAAAATTCCATGAAGAGAAGGAGGAGGACTAGGCATACTACATACACCAGGAGATGGAAAACTACCTCAAGGCCAATCAGTCAAGATATGCAACCCCTACCTGCTAACACAAGTCCTAAACCATGTGGCAAAGAGGACCCTTCCAGAACCTGAACCAGCAGAGCAGATGCAGTTAGCACTACTTCCAGAGCAACCAGCATGCTGACAACTGCAGAGATGCAAGAAGACCAAGCTGTCCTCACAGAAACACAAGCCATAATGAAGGAGATAAAGAAAGGGAGGAAAAAGAAAACAGAAAGGAAGATGAGGGGTATCATTCTTGACGTGGCTGAAGAATCACAAAGGATAGAGGCTGAGTTGGCACAAGAGATTAGATCATACCAGGAAGTACTGACACTGCAAGAAGCCACTGTCAGTCAGGCCACTCAAGAACAAACGCAACAGATTAGTCCTCCTCAGATCCTAGCTTAGCTTATATCCAAAAACCTGTCCCCGCTCAAGGATTCTACCATGGTGGACACACCTGTGGAGATGGAGCCAAAGACAGCAAAAGTATTACTAGTGGTGGCTGAAGAATCACAAGAACCTGAGACTGACATCAATCCCAGTGCAAGATCCAGCAGCGCCACTTAATATAGGTAAAAGACCAAGAGGTGAAGATACATCTAGTCTGAGTAAACAAAGGCATCTGGAGGATAAAGAAAGACTACCCCAGCTGTCCTTCTTATAGAATATAGATTATGAACAGTTCCTGCAGGAGGAAACTATGGAAGGTTTGGATGGACTACTAAACTTGCCACATGCTGGACTGGAAGGGGCCGCAAGCACAAGTGCACCACTATGGGAGCAAGAGCAAAGAGTATGGTGCTGCCATCTCCTCACTACACACATGCTTCATATGATCGGAACACTGCACTTTGGCAGGAAGTTCAAGAGTCAAACACACAAGTACATACCTTAAAGGAATACTTGACAACAGTAGAGGCCATGCATCGAGATGTAATCATGAAGAGTTTGAAGGCCACTGAGGAGCAAGAGCCCACTGAGGAGCAAGAGGCCAAGTACAAATCACTGGAAATCAATAATTTGGTTCTAAGCCAAACTATTGTTCAGCGAATTAAAGAGAATACGGATCTTAAGGCAAAGCTGGAACATGCTAAGGAGCAACTCTAGAAGAAGGTTACCCACAACCACGAGCTAATAGCTATTCATGCCCAGTAGGTACAAAAGCTCGAGCATATATGTCCATGGGCAAAGAAGAAGACAGCTGCAAAGCCAGATCCAGCAGCTATCCTCAAGTCTGAAGGAAGCAGAAAGCAGGGGTACTCACTTACAACAAGAAAGGGAATAAACAAATAAGGCACATGCAGAGAAGGTGAGATCCCTTAATGATACCATTAGTGCCAAACAAATTAAAATGCAAAGAATGGAGATAGCACACCGAGAGGCAATGGCACAAGTCACTCAACAGTTACAAGACAGCTAAAGACTGGCTGCCGAAAGACTTCAAAGAATCATAGAGACTCAAGAAAGAGAGGTTACTACCAGGTGTGCCCAGGAGGATGCAACGAGGTGTTTTGAGGAGTTGGATACTGCTTGCACGGATAGTCTGCGAAACAGTCCTATCAAACCTCCTCAGCACCAACAACTCCCGTCTACAAGAATTGGAATGCTAATTGGCAATATAGGACCGCAGTCTACGAAACAGCCCTATCAAACCTCCTCAGCACCAACAACTCCTGTCTACAAGAATTGGAATGCTAATTGGCAATATAGGACCGCAGTCAAAAACAAAAGCCTACGGATGAAATGCATCTACTCCTTGAGCAAGCCTCGAAGATAGGTCAGTGCCAGTAACCCCTCAGGCCCCTCCTCAAACTCTTACTCTGTTTTTGTCTACCCTAACCCTCTCCTTACTTCAATACGATATAAATCTGTATGAGGACTTAGGCCTAGGTGAACTAACCCTCATTAAGCAAAATACTGAGCGTGATACACTGACCCACTATCATAATGGGAATTTTGCGGGGAGATATAGTATTAACTAATCCACATGATATCTACTTTTATCCATTACACCCTATTGTGTTGTTAAACCTTCGTAGTTAGTGTCAAGTACTACAAAACTATGAAATTCTGGACAACAATGTCAAAAAATTAGACTTGTTTGTTCCAGATGATATTCCCAAGACACCGGCCAACTATGAGGTGGTAGCACAAAGTTATCAATGGATTATAGTGGCTAGAAGTCTACAATACTCACCAACATTTAAAATTATGTGAGTCTTCTTTATATCACCCTTTTGGAATTCTAAAACTATACTCTAATATCTACAAACATTTAGAATCCATGTTAACTATACTCTAATATCTACAAACGTTAAGAATCCATGTTAACTAGTGCTTTACACTTTTGATGCCACCCATATTGAATATCCTAATATAAATCCTGAGGATATCTGTGACCTTCAAGATTTTATGAAATCTCACAAACCTAGCCACCCACCCCTAGCTCAGGTCAGGAAGAGACACCATCTTCATCTTCCATCTCCACTTACCCAGCATATTCTAATGTCGCTAGTAAACTACTTAATCCCTATCCTAATGCCCCACCTACTAACAAGTCTCAGGCCGACTGCATCTTTTCTACTCTCATTCCTCAACATATAGATTTTCCCACTAATCCTCTCACCTCGAGGAGATACTAGCAACTCACCTGCCTTCCCAATGGCAACCTCAAGAGGTACGCCATACTATCTCCCAAGACAATATTGAAGCTTTTACTGATGATACAGTTTTGGAGTCATTGTTTGGTGCAGAATATGAAGGCTTCATTCGAGCTAGCAATCCACTATTAAAGTCGAAGCTGACGTTCAAGGTATTAATGTAAATAACACCATTTGAGCCAACTCAAAGAATTCTACCCAAGGCCTACTCTGAGGTCACGTCGACAAACATTATGTACAATACCCTCTACGAGCACCTCTCCCAAATTTAGAAGAACTACTCCCTTTGGCTGGAGAGGGTACATTATGGTCTAGTGTGGCACGGCAAACAAAATTAGCCAATCCACAATTGGCCGACTTGCTGGAAATCCGAATAGTTACCTTCATGATCAGTTATTACTTTCGTAGGTGGAGAAAAGCTCACCCCCAGTCCACACACGAGGGGGCTATGCAACTATCATCATAGATGATGCACATCCCAAGTTAGAGGATTTTGGAATACAACCGGACTGGAGAAAGGAATTCTTAACAATTCCATAATACATCCATGTCTATATGTGTGTGCCACCAACTCAACGAGTTGACCTATTGTACATGCCACTAAAGAGAAGATGGACTCCATTGGAGTTTCAAGAGGCCAAGCAGCGCTACTCGCATGTCTATCACAACTTCCCAATCTTCATGCTAGCACCTTTATAGACATATGGGAGTAAAGAAAACATATGCTCACTTGGATATAGGCATGGCGTTGTATCTCGGCGGACCCAGCAATTGTGGCCAGTGTTAGATTCTTAAAATTGCTCGCGGTGCTGATTGATCAACCCAAAGAGCCATATGATGGATATGAAGTTGAACAACTGCAATTCGACATAAATCAAGGCCCATTTGATAAGGGAATGATGCTGTATTATCATCATTTTTGCAGTGTCTTCCTGCATACATGCATGTCACATTCCAGGACATGGTGGACACAAGGTTCTGGCGTTTACGCTTAGCATTCAGAAGAACCCTCAAAAAGCTTCAATCATATCGAAACTTCTACCATCATGAGTTCAGTGACCAGGGCTTTCGACCTCGGTAGGTTCTAAGGACAGAACCTACATCAGGTAGGGGGGATGTAATCCCATTCTCAATTAACAAGTATGCTCCTCCAATTGAGGACATTAATAAGTATCATGAAAAGGCACTATAAAGTTGTACATTATGAGATATTGGCCACCCAAGGCCTTAGTTAAGTAAGTTTTGGGTACCCAAGTGTGCCAAATGTATATAAGGCATTTGGGTACCCAAGTGTGCCAAATGTATATAAGGCATTTTCTCATAATGAAAAGACACAATCCCCCTTTGTGATATTGAGAGTCTTCTTGTGTCTTGAGAGAGATTGAGAGAGAGAATTCTAGCATTTGTGCCTCTTCTATGCTTATATGTTCATGCTTGTGTGAGAGAGTGATTGCCTTATGCGATGGTGTGAGCGACTCTACAGTGACAGCGTGCAGATGGAGCTTGGAGGTTTGGAGCTTAACAAGTGAGCTTGGACGCCTCAAGGTACTCAAGTTCAAAGCATTGGTAAGTGCCCTATGACAGTTGTGTTCTATTGCTCTTCCCTTAGGTGAATGCATTGAGTTCCCTCTTGGAGGTGTGGTAGCTCGTTCACGTTGATGATTCTAGTGATGCAAATATCAAAATTAACTAGAAAAAACAGTGAAGCTCTATTCCAAGACCACTCCACCACACACATACACAACAAACACAACCAATTTCTCACATAATTTTTTACTTCCACACAAATCTTATCCATTCATTTCCTACACAATGCATTACCAGAATGCAAAGGCAATCATGAATCTTATGCAATGGGAGCTGAAACTCCAAGAGGAAGGAAAAAACAAAGGTGTTTCCCCGGCAGTGCCAAAAATGTTATGGGCTACCACACCTCCAAGAGGGAACTCAATGCATTCACCTAAGGGAAAAGCAATAAAACACAATTGTCGTAGGGCACTTATCAATGCTTCAAACTCGAGTCCCTTGAGGCCTCCAATCTCACTTGTTAAGCTCCAAACCTCCAAGCTCCACCTCCACACTGTCACCGTAGAGTTGCTCACACCATCCCATAAGGCAATCACTCTCTCTCACTCTCCCACACAAGCATGAACATAAAAGCATAGAAGAGGCACAAATGCTAGAATTCTCTCTCTCAATCTCTCTCAAGACACAAGAAGAGCTCTCAATAGCACAAAGGGGGATTGTGTCTTTTCATTATGAGAAAATGCCTTATATACATTTGGCCCTTATTCACAAATGGGTGCCTAAAACTTACTTAACTAAGGCCTTGGGTGGCACACAATACCTTCTATCATATCTTTATTTGTTGGCTCTTTCCCCTGTCTTCTCTTGAGTTTCTACCGAGGTTCATTTCTTTGTAGCATGCAACATGTACATGTCCCTCTCCCTCGTAAGAATCTATCCTAAGGTAAATTCTATCCATGAAGGGCAATCAGCCAACTCCCCACTGGGAGAGACCATGCATGCTCTTAGGATACATATACAAGTCAAAGGCTAAGAGATTGCTTTCCACTCCGTGCATTGCTTTGGCATCTCCAAAATCCCTTTTCCTTTCAACAAGTGAGAGAGGTACCTTGATTAATAAAAATACGACTCAAGAAAAATCAACCACAGATTCATTCATGTATATTAGAGCCATATTTCATAGTAGTACTCAATCAATAGCTAGACTCTTTGTGTTGACATTGTAGTGTACCTATATATACTTGATTTGCAGCTTGTACTAGTTTAGTGTTTGGCTTCCCACTCGATGCTTCTCCTTGCTTACAATAATATTTGACTCTGCTTTAGTATCCTTCATTCTCAAAGTAGCAAACATATGCTTTCTTCCGTCCAATTTAATGTCATCTAAATAATGTGAGAGTGAGTAATCCCCGAGGATCACCCAATAGGTGGGGCATTTGAAAGCACCCCACATAGGTTGTCCAAAGAGGTAATGACATTCCTCTCAATATTATCTAAGAACACTTCCCTTGCTAAACATCTTTATCACAACACAAAACATACAATCAAAATTACTAAAGATTAATTTTTGATGCAACATGTATACTCATGCATTCATTCTTTTTGCAAGCCAACTAGTAGAGCTATCTCGCTTGTCTTTCTAGGATCAATGATTGTGCACCCCACACTTATGTGCCTCCACTTTGTTTCAGTGTACATCTCCTCAATCAAGGACATCTAAGACATTGTCATGTGATTTCCTTCACAAACATAAAACATTCTATTGGATAAGAAGTGAAGATCTAGCCTCCTTGCTAATTTTGTCTGAAATTCACTATCAATCTCTTGCCATAAATGAGACCAAGAGGCCCTTATAGCATCATCCACAAGAATCTCCTCTCCCTTACATCATGTACAAATCGAGGCAATAAATGCACCCTTTTCTACCATGTACCCCTTATGCTAAATTGTAGACTTGAGGGCTGACACATCACTCCTCAATCCTCTTACTCGGGCATAGGTGATTAATCTACACAAAGGAACCCAAGGACACTGATTAAACTTCACAATTTTACACTTTTTAATGAAATCACCTCTACTTGCCAATTGGATATCTTGATCACTAACCTCATAATCCCCACTATCAACGTCCTCACTTCCCCTATAGTGGCATGAGCACACCTATCCTCACTTCCCCTAACATTCACCTATAGTGGCATGAGCACACCTATCCCCACAACATCAACCAACTCATTAACATGCGTAGTGTGCATTTCCTCCATAGCTGGGGCTTCATCAATCTCCCCCAAGGTACCTCCACCCACAGAAGCTTGGCTTGGTGGAGGGAAGAGGGGTGTGCAAAGGCTATTATCTATAATACACTATAGCTTTTGCAAATCACACACAACACAAGTGTAAATGTATGAGAATACTTTAAAAGATGCATAAGATGGCACATAACAGAAACATGCACAAGAAGCCAAAACCCTTCATGTAAAATGGATCATTCTAGAAGTTCAAGTGCAAGGAGGTAGTAATAAAAGAAAAGGTGGCACTAAGCTCACACAAAAAATAGCAATGCTTGATGGCCACCTCTCTAGATCCATAAAATACTTCAGTATAAAAATCAAATTATCAGAGTAAGCATAAAAATCAAATTATCAGAGTAAGCATAAAAATCAAACTATCAGACTAAGTACATAAAAATCAAATCATCAGAGTAAGTACAATGCTAATCTTATAGAGGCATGCTCCAGAGGGCAGATGAGATGCCAAAAGCCTTAGAGAAAAACACTAAGAATATGATGATGCAATTGTAGGTCAAGGATGATGACGTAAGGGCATTGGATGCAAAGTTTCATATGCTTAGAGATGCTCACAACAAATAGGCCGAAGAGCCTTCCACACCTAGCACTCCCATCAATAGCCCACTGCCCCGAGGAAAGGGAGGCCAACTTGAAAGATATAGCTTTACTGCTCCCTGACCTCCTATGCGGCAACGAGAGCCCTCGCCCCGAGGAAAGGGAGGCCAACTTGAAAGATATAGCTTTACTGCTCCTTGAACTCGTATGCGGCAACGAGAGCCCTCGCAATAGAATGAAGCTAATCAGATAATGATGCTAGATGAGCCACTCTCCCTATCACATTTTACCAAATTATACAGGTAGGTCCCCTCTGCTTTAGAGGCTTATGTAACAATAACGTTTTTTCAGGGGACCTGGCCGATGGATATGGCCATTTGCAAAGTAGATTTAACATGGCTAGAAGGCATGGGAAAGAAGTAGATTTAACATGGCTGGAAGGCATGGGAAAGAAGATAACTGTAAAAACTTATAAAAAGCTAGTAGATATGGAGTGCCTGGCATATGTACGCACAAACTTTTATTGCTATATCTTTGTGCGTCCATAAGCAACTTCAATTGTAGATCAAGGAAAATTCATATTTCCTTTCTTTGGAATAGAACATGTGGCTTACCGTCCCCTAGACAACCCCTAAACTTATAAAAAGCTAGTAGATATGGAGTGCCTGGCATATGTACGCACAAACTTTTATTGCTATATCTTTGTGCGTCCATAAGCAACTTCAATTGTAGATCAAGGAAAATTCATATTTCCTTTCTTTGGAATAGAACATGTGGCTTACCATCCCCTAGACAACCCCACAAGAAGAAAATGCATGTTTCATTTCTTTAGAATAGAACATGTTTTTTCATGTTTATAGGCATCTTCAATTGCAGATGAAGGAAAATGCATGCTTTGTTTCTTTAGAATAGATCATGTGGATTACCCTCAGACAATCCCAAAAGAAGATCAAGGAGAATTTGAATATCTCCTTGAGGAACTGGAGAGTTTGGAGAAGCACAAGGGTCTAGAAAACAGTCAGCCAACTCGAAAGAGGGATATGTTGAGGATGGAAAAGGCAATGATAGAGGAGATAAACAAGGGTACATAGAGCCTACAGGCAGCAAAGACAAGATCCAAAGACAAAGGAAGACTCCTAGCTAGATAAGGAGAATCAACCCAAAGGAGTCCAATGCCACCCAGTGGATAGATCTACATAGGAACCACACAAGGCTGGAGAACACAAGAAGCAATAAAGGGAAGGGGAATCACCTGCATAGCCTCAACACTTTTATTTTACCGATTTACCTTCAGCATAAGTGACCAAACCACATTAAAGATTCCCAAAGGATTTTCTCAACATTTTTTCCCAAAGGAGAACCCTGACCAGAGCCCTCAATCCCTTGACACACACTAATACTAGAATAGGAAGAAAGTGTAGGAGAGGAAAGTTCAGATAAGGAGGGGGAATTGCTCTGGAATTCAAAAGTTAGCTTGCTCCGTATAACACTTTTATCTACACAATAGCCTGCCCCATAGAGTGCAGTCTCCAATGATGTCAAATATCTACAAGATGGAGCTACCTCTATTAAAGGAGTATTTCAAGTCCAAATGGAGGCAATGGGATATAGACCATATAAAACATGAGAGGGTGAGCTACCACAAGCCGCCCAAGGGAGAATTTTAAAGCACCGTGGTGGAAAACCAACCAACGTGGAGGCTCATATGATTCGCCAAGGGCCCCCAATACCACAAGGTGCTGACCCCCCAATGGTAAATAGATCCACAATACATGCCGATCAAAAGGATCTAGTCATGGAGGATATACTTCAAGTGGCAGGCCACCAATTCTTTTTTGATCAATTTTTCAAATTTACCCTCTTAGCCAGGTGAAGCCATCACCAACAAGCAGTGTATGCTTGAAGTCATGAGCATGCTCATAGGTGAACACAAAGAGTTTAAGCTTCTACAAATCCAAGCAACTTGTAAATATTCCACGCATTGTCAATTTGTCTCAAAGGTTCCAATGAAGTGGGGGTGGCACATATAAGATGAAAGTGAAGTGCAAAAATTAGCCTTCAACTTTGCTCTCAGTTTTACAGCTATTATAAATGAGTTCAATACCTCCCATCTCATCACCAAAGGACATCCAAAATGCTTCATGATAGAGTTATTTTAATGTGGCACGTTGAAGATTTTTTAGCCTTTTTCTATCAATCCTCTTCTTTGACATGACACCATCTGCAACTTCTCACTCATGCTACTCGTCACTTTATAATAACATTTCCGAGGATGGTAGCTAGCCTTTTTCTATTAGTCCTCTTCTTCGACATGATGCCATCTATAACTTCTCGCTCATGCCACTTGTCTTGCTATATAATAACATCTTTTACGATGGAAGGTAGCCTAGGGAAGGGGGATTGCTACTCCTTTTCGATACACTCTTTGTAATCCCCACCCTAGCTTACATATTTCACATTGTATGTGGCCAAAGGAGGCCCACTCTTGTAATGAAAGCCAGCCATATAAGGCACCCCATAAGTGTAAAAAGAACATATTTTGGGCACCCCATAAGTGTGGGTGGGCCAAGAAAAGCCCAATGTTATAATGAAAGCCGGCCATTAAGGCACCCCATAAGTGTAAAGAGAACATGTTTTAGGCAGCCCATAAGTGTGGGTGGTTGAGTAAATCCCACTTGTATATAAGTGACTTATGGGAATGTGTAAAGATACTTTTGATAATATAATCTACTATTGAGCTCAAGCTTGGAAGCTCCTTCCTTCTTGCATGTCTTGTTCCTTTCCTAATTCTTGTATGCTTCCATTGTATGTTTATCATTAACTATGGAATCTTGTTGAGTTGCTTTCTTGCATGTGTGAGTGCTTGAGGTAAGCTTCCTTAATTCATGCTTGTGATTAACTAGATGTGGAGTGTGTGATTAAGAGAGTTTGATTAATTGAGAGAGAGAGAGAGAGAGAGAGAGAGAGAGAGAGAGAGAGAGAGAGGAATCTTGCTAGATTCTCCCTCATGAGTGATTAGATAACGGAGGCCCAAGCATTGGATTGGAAGAGCTCTCAAAAGCTTGACCACCCTTCAGGTTTTCATTCCTACAATCAACGTGCTTTCAACGTGCTTTCATGCTTTAGACGGGTTGTACTCCTTAATGTAGAAAATGCTTGTTGTGAAGCTACAACTTCCTTGAACAAAGCTGACCCTAGGATGCAAATGGATATACTACATCAAACACAATGCAGATGGAAGCATAAGTTGTTTTAAGGCTAGATTGGTTGCTATAAGGAATATGCACAAACATAAAAATTTGATCATGATGAGAGGTTTGCACTAATGGCCAAGACAACAACAATACGCAATGTGATCCATAGCATTAAGTCAAAGATAGACTCTACACCAACTTGTCAAGAATGTTTTCTTGAAAGAATGCTCATAAGAAGAAGTATATATGGCACAATAGAGGGTTATGTGAATAGCTCAAAGAAGACACATATATTCAAGGTGAGGAAAGAACTATATAGCTCAAACCAAGCTCCAAGAGCTTGGTTTGAGCGATTGGCTATGTATTTACAGTAAATATGATTTCACATCAACCCCTCTGATCACTCTTTGTTTGTAATAAGAGAAATGAATGGGAGTCCTACACTCATAGTAGTCTATGTGGATGATAGTGACCAGGAACAATGTAAGAGAAGTAGAGAAAGTGAAAAAGGTAATTGCATGAAGACTTGAGATGAAGGATTTGGGGAGGATTTGGGTGAGTTAAAGTCTTTTCTTAGAATAGAGATTGTGAAAACGGAAGATGGTATGTGTTTATGTCACATCCAATATGTATTGGATTTCTTAAAGAATTTGGCATACAAGATTGCAAGACAATAGTCATGCCCATGGATATAAATCAAAAGCTAAGAAAATAGTCCAAAGATTTTTTTTGAAGATGTTACCTTATATTACATGCTAGTGGGAAATCTTGTTTATCTAACTATCACCACTATACCAAATATTGCATATAGTGTTAGTGTAATTAGTCTATTTATGTAGGAACCCACAAAGCCTCGTAAAAATGATGCAATGAAGAGAATCATGAGGTATGTGACGACTATGATAAATTTTGGTTTGTTTTATGAAAGAGATAAGTAGTTGAGACTACAGGTACAGAGTGATTCAAATTGGGCAAGAGATCCCAATACAAGGAGAAGTGTTCACTTGGAAATGGATTTGTTTCTTGGCTTTTTGAGAAACAACTAACAATGGCTTTAAGCAGTACAAAAGTAGAGTACGAAGCATCGGCTGAAGCTTCATGTGAGGTTTCATGGACGTTATCTTTACTTGATAGTTTGGGTTTTGAAGTGGAGAAGCCAGTACGTACCTTTTGTGGTAATGTTAACTTGATCCACTTGGATAATAAATGCAAGAACTAAACATGTGGAAGTATAGTATCATTATATATAGGAAAAAGTATTGCGAAAGGAGATTGATATTGTATATAAATGATCAAATTGTAGACATTATGACGATGTTAGTAAGTAGAGATAAACATGAGAAGTTTTGTTGGAAGCTTGGATTGATAACCATGAGTTTTAAGAGGGAGTGTTGAGGATGTAGAATCAAATCCATGAATTCATGAGTTTGAATTGATAGATCGAGTTTTGACAGGGAGTGTTGAGGATGTAGAACCAAATTCATGAGTTTTGAGAGGGAGTGTTGAGGATGCATAACCAAATCCATGAGTGTCTAGTTGGTGACTGGCCTAAGAGCTTACATATAGTCATAGAGTAGAGAAACAATTAAATTTGAGTCAATAAGGCTGTGGGCAACCTTAGAGCAAGTCTAGAGAGTAAAATAAGGTGGTTTGGATACTTCAAATGATATGCATAGTGCACAATCAAAAGATAGAGTAAAGAGCATGCAAACTAGCAAAAGTTTGGAAAAAAAATTAGCCAAAAGTTGTAGAGAAATAAGCGTGGGAAATATGCAACCATAGGAGTCATTTCCAGAGAATTAGAGTGTTTAAGCTGCAAATTCATTGTGTTATGTGTACCCAATCATTAGTAATAATTAGAAGTGATTTTTTATGTGTATTTTCTCTCTCTAATATTGCTCGCAAATTTCTCTCTCTTCTATTAAAAATTTTGATTTTAATAAATTCACTTGTTTGAGAGTTAATTATCACCACTAATCACCATATGAATCTCTAATTAACTTTTATTACTTGTTTAGAGATTACTATAGCATATTGCTCCTTTTTGTGGATTTTCATATTATTCTTATGTTTGTATGTGCACCATAATTTATAGTTCATGACACCAATCCCGATCACTAGATAGAAACAAATTTACTAAGCCTCACTTTTACCAAAACCTAAACAATAGGAAAAAAACTTTAATAGTTGAGTTATTCATGTTTAAAAGCTTAAAATGTCCATGAATTCAACCCTAAACAATAGAGAAAATCAAAATCACTACATAAAATTAATTTAAGAATATAATTCACTAAAAATACTTAAAAAATTTATTATTGTTGAATCCTTTATTCATGAAATTAACCCTAATCAATAGAGACAATGAAAATAAACTAATGTAGTAAGAAAAGCTAAAAGGCTTTTTTGTTAATATTCATGAGTGCTGAGAGAGAGAGAGAGAGAGAGAGAGAGAGAGAGAGAGAGAGAGAGAGAGAGCTACTTGCATTGATATTGAGTAATAGAGAAGATTGAGAAAGCTAGAGACAAGGAAACTGCTTATTATGTCACAATGCCATGAGACAGAGAAACTACTTATTATATATCACAATGACACGAGAAGTGGTGCAAAATAGCCTCATTTTAAGTAAATGCTTTTGCTAAGACTAAGCCCCTTCATATTTGCCAAGAGCCCCTCCATATATGTTCACATGTGTTGTACACCATTTTTGCCAAAAAAGTTAAATTTACAAGAGTGAAAAGCTCTCTGAATCATCGCATATAAAAATTCCAAACTTTCAAGTTCGCTACTTGAAATTTTGGTGTGCATATTCACCTTTTTTTTGGTGTGTATGTTTATTCATTGTCTCATCACAATATTTCTTAGGGGGATAGGTTACACGATGGTTAGTGAGAATATTTATTAGAAACATGACTTAAATTATGGTAGGCTCATCGGGCGCATTTTTCATCTAGTCACATATTTTTGCACGAAAATAGTGAGAAATGTCGTTGCATACATAATATGGACATATCGATTTACATGGAAAACCAACGAATAAAATAGCACAAACAAGAACCGCAAATACAAAAACACGATGACAATACATGGAAACCTCCACGAGAAAATTGAACCTAATCACAGTGTACGAAAAGACCAAACTAAAGAAAGCAGGCAACATCCTTTGGTAGGCCTACATATTTTTGAGTAGTAGGGGATAGAGGCATATAGTCTTGTCCACTGATAATTGCTTCCTTTAATTTAGCTGTGGTGTTGTAGTCTTCTTCTTCAAGACGCTCCTCAGCATAGACAATTAGATTTTTGACGACTCCCTGCCTCGTCATGTTTTTCATTTCCATGATCATTTACATGATTCTCATCTTCTGTGTTACTTCCATAGAAGTATCTTCTTGATGGTGTGTCCATGTAGAAAATTGTTTCGATGTTAGTGCATTGTGTGAAGTGTGGAATTTTCATGACCTTCCAAATCGATGAAGCTCTTTTTCTATCCATGCCATTTCCTATTTTAAATATTATCCATGATGCAGCAAGGTAATACTTCTCGGTTCATATCATTCTAAGTAGAGTGTTTTCAAGTGTTGCATCGAATTTATTCGAAATGTAATTCTCCATGTAGACATATGCACACTCAAATAGATTGACTAATGATAGACATACTTTGTTCTTCAAATCCCCTTGAACATACAGAGCATATAGCTATTGCCCATGAGTTATGTCTTCAGATGAAATGTTGTGGTATAAAAACTTGAAATGGCTTTTGTGAATATCCTTAGCTAACCATACCTTCAAAAGTGTGCATACGGATTTGACGCAGTCCTCTACACATGACCAATCCTCCTTTAGGTTTGAAGAAATCCCATTGCATGTATCTTTTTATCAGTTTTTCAATAATTATTAAAGACAATGCCATCAGAGAAACCACCATTTGGAAATGAAAATGGTTCGAACAAACTCTTTAAGCAGTTCCTAGTTGGATACGTCAATATTACCATTTCCAATCCCTACTGTGATTGAGGCCTCAATAAGTTTTGTCCTTTTCAGAGTAGGGAATTTCGGGCAATTGTGCTGACAAAAGGTTTGATTGTTGCTCCTTACCTTTTATATCAAGAGTTTCAGAAGAGCCTGATACAAAGCATACATACATATATTAGAGTAGCGTGTGAAGCATACAAGCATACATACATATATTAGAGTAGCGTGTGAAGCATACAAGCATCCATGTTGCAAAGTATGCTTGTGGTTCAGTATCTAAGACAGTCTAATAGATTTTAAAATAAGTGCTCTATACATGTAAGAACAAACCAACCTAGTGATGTTGCTCTCCTTTTCACTGCTAGAACATTATGAACGCAACTGGGACCTTCAGGTGGGGTATGTATCCTTCCTGGTAGCAAATTGGGAGCTCCATTTCTTGGAAAAGTAGTTTGAGTTGGTTCTGCTTCATAACAGAAAAGGGCAGTCGATAGAGAAGCAGGTGCTGAGTTTGTGACATCACACGAAGAGGGATCCTTTTAAGCGGCATGGTTAGAAGCAGATGGGCAATGACAAAATGGCGATATTTATAAACAATTCCCCCAAACGGCACACTAGAATAAGAAACAAGAGACATGAACGTATAGACATTGCACATATAGCCGCTGGTGCCAAGAGATATCCAATGATGTTATGAGGCTTTTGAAGTAAAAATTTGAGATGAAGGATTCGGGTGAGCTACGGTATTTCCTGGGCAAGCATGGTGGTCCATGCACAGTAACATGAGGACGGTTGTAGAAGGTCGTTGTGTGCGAGAAGGTACCAAGAGCCATGAAAGAGCACGAAGGACAAAATAGAAAGCGTGCTATGAATGATCAATAGGCCATACCTTGGAAAGCCACAATAGAGGATTCGAAAACAAGAATCAATGGACACATAGCAAGTAGCAGCAAGGCCGGAACATGTAGAACTAAGAACACATCGATCACACTAGAACTAGGAACACATCGATCACGATAGAAGAGCACCACACAAAGAGCAATCACAGGCGTTCTAGATGCCTATGTGATGGCCATGACTAGCAAGTAGAGAAGAGCACATCGATCACCCAAGAAGAATGCCATACAAGCAAACACATTCAAGACGCACTTGTAATCGAAGATGAAGGAGCGCCACAACCTAGAGAAGAAAACGATGGCATGCAACAAGAAGGAAACACGTACCAAGGCACATGTACACAATTCCAAAAGAAACCGAAGCTCCAATCCTTCGTAAAAGTCATGGATAGCATTTGCCGGTTAATTAATTAATCTAAAAAAATATTTTGGGTCCTTATCGGTCTAGATTTGCAAGTTTTCTTCTTGTTTAATTTTTAAAAGTTTTTAAAATTTTTAAAATTATAATTACAATAAACTAAGAGTTTTTTAATCACACGAATAGAACTAATCTATTACATATTGATGGATAGATAACTAAGGAACAAGGAGAAGAGAGACAAGAGAAGTCATGGATTTCTAAAAAAAAAGAGAGAGAAAATCCCTTCCATTGACCCTTTGTATTCAGACTTCCTTTAGCATATTACTATCTTTTACATACCGCGACAACGAGACTACTAGTGAGTTAAGCATCCTTTGTATCTAGGTGAGGGGCGATGAGCGATGAGCTCAATCGAGAGCATCATGTTGCTGAGCAATCACTTTGTCTCCTCCAGGTTCGCTTCTCATCGAGGGCTGTTGCCTACAAGCTCACTAATTGCTGCGACTGCAAGCTGGAGGGCGCCTGCAGGTATATTCTCTCTCTCTCTCTCTCTCTCTCTCTCTCTCTCACACACACACACACACACACACACACAGGGGGCACGCAATCAAGGTTTTTATCGTTTTTCTTAAACCTCTTCTAATTGCAGCATGGATCCGAGCATCTGGAGAACAGCAAGCAACTGCAACAGTGAGAACATGCCGTAATTGTAAAAAGCAATTCAACCCTTCAGAGAATCACCCCCGGGCCTGCCTCTACCACACCGCCCACTTTGGTGGTAAGCTTGAAAAGACCCTTTATGGGTATGCACTCTTTTCATAAGGATATGCAAGATGCATGCATTTGCCTTGTTTCTCCTCTAGTCAAAAGGTCGCCTTATGTGCATTTGCCTAAAGTCTTCGGCGAGATTTCTCGAAAAGCAAGCAACTTTTCGCCATGAAGTTCTCCAGAATCGCCCAGAGGCACCGTCTATGCAGTTAACATTGTTCAAGAGGGGTAGGTACACATAAAACTGTTAGCAGTCAGCCCATCTCAAAGGGTCATTTAAGTGTAAATATGTTAGTGATGTGAAGCAAAGCACTTGGCGAGCATGGTTATGTACGGCATGGTTCTTGCCACATGTATCACTACCTCTTATGAGAACAAAGGGCCGTAATGTGGGCGCTCTAAGGGTAGGAAAGATATTCTTCACATAAAGCAGGTAGGAAAAAGACTTCAATTCTGTCCAGTCATGAAGGTTAGCTCATGCCCCCCAATTGACTTACAGGTAGTACCTGTACCATCGGAAGACTTTCTTTAAACCACGTGGAGCTTGAGCCTTCCCTGGAAAAAGAACCTGCAGCTTCCACACCAAAATCTGCACGTGTGGGCAAGCAATAAAGGAGCTTGGCCGTCGCAGTTTGCCTTTGACAGGAAGCCGCGGTTGTGTTGCTTGCCCATCAGAAAAACCTATTAGATGTCAAGCGCATCCTATCCTCCACTGAGTCTCAGTCAATATTGTCGCCAAGCCTTCGTGTCACAGGGCTTGCTAAATTCTTCGGTGATCTTAGCAGTATACAGCAGAGACTACCCTTATTCGTGATGGCATTAGCAACCACATTCCAAGATGACAGCAACCACTTTCAGCTATTGAGGGCACTCAGACATATCATGTACATACTCTCTCATTTATCTGGTCTAATAGGGTCCACACCCTTTAGATCAGGATCTCTTACATCATGTAATAGCTAATTTGCAACAGCTAATTTTCTTGAGCAATCTAATCTGCAAGAGCCAGATTATGCTGGAAAAATGTAATTCATAGGCACCAGGCACCAAAAGTGCATCATTGTGAGTTTCTTAAAAAGATGTTATTCAAACTTCATCATGCAAGCAGCCGTGAGAGACCATCATTTCTTTGAAATTTTGTGTCACCCTCCTAGTCTATCCATACCACAGGTGCAGCTAAAAAGCCAAGCAGTCCCTATAAGGATGCCCAAATGTGACTAAATTATATGGTACATCTAAGATCTTTACAGCTTGATACTTCATGAGGCATTGTGATGTTACATAATGTGTATTGTTAACTCAAAAAAGTGGAGTCCTCACAACAGAAACCTCCTGCAAGAAAATAGCAGATTATAATCTTGTCCACCAATGGATTGAAGTGGCAGGTGGTTGTCCTCTTATAATCTTACCCAGCCTCCGACTGCTGTTGATGGAACTATCTCGACAAATATCTTCTTTGAGGAACTTGTGTGAAGCCTCCTATTCATAAACTTCCTGTGCAACAACTCTTGCTGCTTCAACCTCGTCAAGAACCTTGTATCATTGCTCCATCAACTTCTAGCCTTGATGCATATGTTCCCTTCTTAGTTCGACAACACCTATCTTAGCCATCTGTGAATCAAACACCATATGGGCCATCTCCTCAGCTTGCATGACAATGTTCTCGACCACCTCCTGCCTCAGCTCATCTTGGGTGAGAGAAGAAACCAATAGGCACAGCCTCAAGCTGGTGTGGGATGTGGGCGGTCTAAGGGTAGGAAAGATATTCTCCAAGTAGTGTGTGGAGAAAACACATCTTAGAGTTTGCACCCCAATGACAAGGATGTACCACACCAAGGCAAACAGCATCGGCCACAGGAGTAGAGGCAAAAAAACAAACAGGACACTAAGAGCTTGTCTAGCTTGCATGCGTACTCTTCCAAATACTCTCTATAAACGTTTGGGTTCCAGCAGCTCTCTTTGACAATCACTTTTTGGGTTCATGGTAGTGTCACACAGCTGGGGAATCACATAGGTATCGAGACTCTGAACCCTTATCAATCTAACACTCCAATGGTTTGAGTCCAGACAGCTATCAAAGACTCAATTTTGATTGTGAAAGGTGCCTCATGCCTCATGACTAAGTGGGTGCCCCCACTTCAACAACCTAATTTCAGAGCTGAGTCAGCTTTCTGAAGGGTGTTTACCTTGTCTGAATTTTGTCATAAATGACATTTTACAAGGGTGCAAAGCATGGTGTCTAATCATGAGAAAGTGCTCAAGGGGTTATGTCCAATATGGTGAGGGTATGGCTGCAGCAATGCTTGGGTGTGGCATGTCATGCGCATGCCCTACGCGGGATGCTCATGGACACGATTCTCTGCCGCAGCTGCCCAAGGGGGGCGAGTGTGGACTGTTTGGGACAGATTCAGTTGCCCAATAGGTGCTTAGAAGTGCTGATGACACACACCTATGGATGGGACGCAAACTGGGCACAATATGACATGTTACATGATATTTTTGATAATATTTTTGGGTCTGCAGAGTGCTGGCTGACCAGCATACGACCAGCACATCAGATGCCTAATTTTAGGCAGATACATGTCATTCCCGAGCAAGAGGACTGAGATGTGAACAAGCATTTGCAGAGCTTGAACCTCTTGGCAGCAAACATAGCATCAAGAACCTTTAGAATTCAGTTCTCCTGAGCATTTCGTAGAGGACAACAGAGTCAGCACTTATGTAGTCGTTTGCACAGCATGCACAGTACAGCTCTGAGTTTAGATCTGAGATCTCATTGCATCGAATCATGTTTTGGCAATAGGCAACAGTTTAGTTCTACATGCGCTTCTCTATTGTGTGCTTGTTAAGTTTGATTAGCGTTAATCTCACTGTTTGCGTAGTGTTAATCTATTCTGCCTCCGCAGCCATGTTACAGTTTATGGATATGCTTATTCCTGATCAATGCATCACAACAGAGGTCTATTTTTTAGCTTTGCTTATTTTTCATAGGCTAAAGTAAGTTGCTATAATCTTGCTTTTGCATTATAGGTGAAACAAAGAGGAAGTTCGAGAGTGTTCACACAGGAGGAACAATGGATACTGCTGGGGGTGGTGAAATAACCAGCTACTGGCATTGCTGTGCTAGCGAGGACCCTTTTGATCCTGGCTGTGTTGCAGGACCCCATGCTTCATATGATGATTGATGTAATGTGGAGTAGTGTTTATGTGGTGGTGGATGATAGCTGTTTGACATGATAGATTTGATCCCAAAATATAAATTTGGACTTGCAGAAAGATTTATTTAAGAAAAGGCCTGATGAGTTTTATTTGACATATGAAATCTTTTTGAAATCAGGAAAAAAGTTTTAAATGCCATTGCCTCATGAGATGAACTCGAGAGCAGTACATACTTCGAAAGGTATGGAGCAGGGAATGCAACAATGCTACTGTGCCAAAAGTATGACTACTGTATATTAGTAACATGAGTATTGTATGTTAGTAACATATACTGCAACATAAAAAGGAGTTGAGGAGTACATAATTTAAAAGTTATGGAGCAGGGATGCAACAATGCTATGAGTAATCTATATTAGAAACATATACGAGCAACACAAGAGAGGAGGTAGAAATATAGTCATTGGGTTCTCCATCAATTAGAAATTCCAACTATCAAATGATGTTAGAGGCTTACATATAGAGGACTTCTAGATGAATTGGTATATGGAACCAAAGATGAAACAACTCAAATGCATATGTAACATCTCAAAAGGGGTCAAATGAAGTCCCTTGCATATATCGTATGGTCGAAGAAAAACGTTTGTGATTCTTCTTATTTAAACGAGCTTCTAATATAAAAATTTCATTTCAACAAAATATGGATTTTTAGTCTTGGTTAAGCAAGGGTCACAAAGAAACTTACCATGAAGTCGCTATCAAGCATGCAAGATTCAATAGAGCACAAGAGTACAAGCAAGCAAGAGTAAGGAAGATAGAAAGCTCACAAGTATTCTATTGTAAGGTATTTATTATGTATTGCTTAGTGTAAAATTTGACTTATATACGAGTGACTAGTTTTTACATTAGGTTAATTAAACTTAAAAAATGGTTTGGTATTTATTAGTAGTTTTGTTAGTCATAATAACGTTCATTATTTTATTTTGGATTATTTTATTTTCGATGCGTCTTTTATTTATTTACGAAGATTAATGTGTATAATTGGTAGTGTGTGCTGGTATAATATCTACTAGGATTAATGTGTTTAATCAACTATGTGCAATGATATGACATAAATAATATGTTTAATCAGTTGTGTGTACTGACTAATACTATTTTGGATGACGATAATGATTGAGTGGCGGACTGTGGTAATCGTGGATGAAATATATGTTTGATCATTATGAAATATTTTTGAAGACATATTAACACTTTTTATGATTTCATATTTTGGTTTAATATTTTTACAAGGCTAAGACTTCAAACTTTTATACATACTAATTAGTATTTGATACTTTTGGTAGGTCCAAGACTTTGTGATTGTAGTTTGTTATATTTTTGTAAAGCTTTTATACTCAAAAACTCAAACATATTTATGTTTTTTTTAAGTTATCTTTTTGAAAAGCAAGATTTTTTTAATACATATAAATATGGGTGAAAGGTACAAGGGTCACACTCATCTAAGGGAGATTTAACCCAATCTTGTGTCGACGGTGATCTCTTCTCTGGTTTTCATCTTTTTTGTCTATTTAATTTTGTTTTATTAAGATTTATGCTTTTAATTTATGTAAGTTTATGCTATGCTTTAATTTTTGTACTTATTAAGAATTAGAATTCCTTCTCCAAGAGTCTTAGAGAAAGTAACATATGCTAAAATTAGCTCTTAAATTTTATAGACCTTTCAAGATTATATATATATATATATATATACAGGAATTATATCTTGTGCTTAAGTCTGTCATTGACCACGAGACTATCACTGCATGCACAAGCAACATATCTTGTGACTTTCAAGAATCATCTTATTGAAGATACTAAATGGATGTCAGAAAAGTTTTTTTTCATTCTTATCTCTCATCCACTTGTACCATTCATGCAATTGAGGTCAATTGCAACCCAAGCAAGAGAGAATGTTAGTCATAACCTCTATGGGGATATTTATTAGTTTATTTTGAGATATTTTATTTTGGATGCACCTTTTATTTATCTACTAGGATTAATGTATTCAATCAATTATGTACACGTATATAATATCTACCAAGATTAATATATTTAATCAGCTATATACGCTGGTATGATATTGTCAAGATTAATAAATTAATTAGGTGCGTGTATTGACTAATAATGAAGGTAATGATTGAGTGATAGATTATGTGTTAATTGTGGGTGGAACATGTGTTGGACTATTAATAATGAAGATAATTATTGAGTGGCAGATTATGAATTGAACATGTGTTGGACCACCATGCAATTGAAGTTAATTGCAACCCAAGCAAGAGAGAATGTTAGTCATAATCTCTATGGGAACGTTCATTATTTTATTTTGGATGTGCCTTTTACCAGGATTAATGTGTTTAACCAGTTATGTGGACTACTACTAATGAAGACAATTATTGAGCGGCGGATTACGAATTGGACATGTGTTGGGGGACCACCATGCAATTGAAGTTAATTGCAACCCAAGTAAGAGAGAATGCTAGTCATAATCTTTATGGGGACGTCCATTATTTTATTTTGGATGCGCTTTTTACCAGGATTAATGTGTTCAACCAGCTGTGTGCGCTAGTATGATATCTACCAAGATTAATGTGTTTAATCAACTGTGTGCGCTAGTATGATATCTACTAGGATTAATATGTTTAATCAGCTGTTATGATATCATCAAGATTAATGTGTTTAATCAGCTATGTACACTGACTATAATGAAGGTAATAATTGAGTGATAGATTATGTGTTAATTAATCACGGATGGAATGTGTGCGCTAGTATGATATCTACTAGGATTAATATGTTTAATCAGCTATATGCGATGGTATGATATCGTCAGGATTAATGTGTTTAATCGGTTGCATGCAATGATTAATAATGAAGGTAATAACTAAGTGATGGATTATGTGTTATTAATCACGGATGGAACGTGTGTTGAACCACTAATAACAATGAAGACAATGATTGAGTGACAGATTATGTGTTAATCGTGAGTGAAACATGTGTTGATGGACCACTATGTGTTAGATCTCCGTAGCACCACTACGAGTGCTACCACAGGAGGGGACGGCCTTTGGCTCACCACCCAGCCCCACAGAGGAAGAATGAGGATTGCCCCTCATCCCCCAGGCTATATAGTGTGTGGCCTACCGTCGACACTAGCCTAGCCGCCCATGACTCTGCATGGGCGTCCTCTCCCACTGAACCTCGGATGGTCACGTCCTCGGCACTCCGGCCAAGGTGTTGACGCTAAAGCCCCGTCTGGCCATCCGGTCTACTGTCGGTCTCACAGGCATTACAGTCTACGTGACATTACTCCCCCCTTAAGAAGAGTTTTCGTCCTCGAAAACAAACTAGGGAAACCTCTTGGAAATTGCATTACGGCGTTCCCAAGTAGCTGCCTCCTCATCCTTGTCTGTCCATTTAACAAGTACCTCCTGCTAGTACACTTTATGTCGGGTTTGTTTGTCATGATACCCTAGAATCTTTTCAGGTTCACGTGGTATCTTTGGTGGCACTATCAAGTCCACCAAAATCTCTAGAGAAACTGCGTTCTCTAACCCGTGAACTGATTTCTTCAGTTTACTAACATGGAAGACAGGATGGACTTGAGAACTCTCCGGTAACTCAAGTTTATATGCTACGTCCCCAATCTTCTTAAGGATTTTAAAAGGACCACAATATCTCGGAGAAAGTTTATCACACTTCCCCGTTTTCATGGTTTCTGACCTTGCAGGAACCTTGAGGAATACAAATTCACCTTCTGCAAAGGTCACCTTTCTACGTCCTTTATCCGCATAAGTTTTAGCGCGATCCTGAGCGCTACAAATGCTCTCACATGCGGATCTGAGCATATCATTTCTATCTTCAAGGAAATCCTTGACAGATTGAATCTTCTCCTTTTCTAGGCCTACAACCATCGCAGATCTCGGCTGAAATCCATACATTAACATGAATGGTGTAAATCTAGTCGCTGAGTGTTTGGAGCTGTTGTAGGCAAACTCCGATAAGGGCAAGTACTCTTCCCAATTAGATTTCTTCTTACTAACATAAGAACGCAACGTATCCTTTAGAATTTGGTTAACTCTTTCAGTTTGACCATCAGACTCCGGATGATCTGCCGTACTCATACTCAGAGTAGTATCCAACTTTTTGAAGACTTCCCTCCAAAAATGACTGTTGAACTTTCTATCTCTATCCGACACTATATCTGCAGGCAGGCAAGCCATATAGCTTGTAGAGATGATCAATAAAGAGTTTTGCCAACTCTGGCGTTTTAACAGTTTTCTTCGTGTGGCGATAAACTTTGCCATTTTAGTTAACCTGTCCACTACCACCCACACCGAGTCATTCCCTCGACTCGTCTTGGGTAAACCGGTAATGAAATCCATGGAAATGCTTTCCCATTTCCCTTGAGGAATCTCCAGCGGATGGAGTAGTCCTCCAACCTTAAGACATTCGTGTTTATTGACCTGGCACTTATTGCATTTCAGCACATAAGTCTAGACGTCCTTAAACAAACTAGGCCAATAAAACTGTCTTTTTACTAGTGCATAGGTCCTCTGAATCCCGGGATGACCCGCACTTGGACTATCATGACTTTCTTTAAGAATTTGGGCCCGAAAGTCACCAATAGTTGGTACACATACTCTACCCTTGTAAAGTAAGTACCCATCGTCAATGGAGTAATTAGCATATTTCTCCCCCCCGACAAAGTTTATCACCTCCCTTTGAAGTCGTGGCAGTCAAAGGTGATGAAGGGCCTACGTCAGAGCTCTCCAGCTCCAAACTATACCCAGAAGACATGGCTAATTTCTCCGAACTAACTCTCGCTTCCCTTCCCGTTGCACCTTTGGCCAGTCTCTCCGGACTAGCAATCCATGCCAACGAGGGAGGTGGTCGCATCTGTGAAGAAGTGTGTACGCGTACAGCGCGCGCCAGACCTCTCTAAAAGATGGATCGTGCTCACATAAACCACGTAGTGACTCCAAGAAATCATTCTTGAAGACTGTGAAACTAAGTTCATTAATATGTGGCATTCGACTAAGTGCATCTGCCACCACGTTATACTTACCTTTCTGGTAACGTATCTGAAGGTCAAACTCCTGTAGAATCTCCGCCCACCGAGCTTTTCTACCCTTCAGTTCACTTTGACTTGAAAGCCATTTCAGACTTTCATGGTCCGTCCGGACCTCAAAAGGAGCACCATATAAATAGTGTCTCCACTTTTTCAGTGCATGAACTATCGCTAATAACTCTCGCTCGTAAGCCGAGTAGTTATGCTGTGCACGATGTAACTTTTTACTCTCAAATGCAATTGGACGTCCCCTTTGCATAAGTACGGCCCCAATGGCCTCATTACTAGCGTCTATTTCCAAGACAAACGGCTATCAAAGCTCTTCTGTAACTAATGTTTTTAGTTTTTGATCTTCACGTAGTCCTTCACGTATTGTCGGTAGAACCCCGATATTTCCTCGAGATCCTTCGGCGCTGTGGCCATTTAAGAATAGCCTCTACTTTTTCTGGCTCCATCCGCGTACCATCAGTGGATATAATATGGCCAAGGTAGTGAATTTCTGTTTCAAAAAATTCATATTTACTGGCTTAATCTATAAGCAGGTTTGCTTATAGGTTTTGATCCTGGCATAACTTCGATGCCATGGTCTACTTCTCTAGATGGTGGTAAGCCATCTGGCAAATCATCAGGAAAAACATCCTGAAATTCCTCTAATAAATTCATTAAAGTATCTATGTACTTTTCCTTTAACGTCTCTTTCACCTTGGATTTTTTGTTGTTTGAATCACATGCATGCCAAACAGGGTTTTCAAACAGTGGGTCTCGTCCAAGGCTATTTTGTTTTCCTTGTTTGTCTATGCAAACATCATCTATAGTTTCATCTATGAAAATAAAATTTAAAAGAGGGTAACAAGCATATACCTCTGCTATCTGGCCTCTGCGGACCGCTGCAGACCGCACCATGGAGGAAATAAGTGGTGTGGCGGGGACAATACGGTCGCCCTGCAGGGTAATGACTCTACCTCTATGCTCAAAACGTAGCATATTATGTAGGTAACTCTGAGCTAGACTAGGGCCCAAGCCATATAGCCACTCCCTGCCTAGATATGCGTCTGCTTTGGCTAAGTGCATGACCAGAAACTCAAGCGGAGCCTCGTAGTCCTGCATAGATAATGGGACCCCCAATACTACAGTATTCCATACTGTTTTGTCATACCCGTTGGCTAGGCCAACAGTATACTCATGATCGCTCTGGGTCTCAGTCAACCCCAACTTCTGACTAACGAGTTGTTCAAGAAGTTGTGGCTAGTTCCATCATCGATAAAAATTGTGACTCTAGGGCCACCCATGGTGCCATACATACGCACCATGTCATGCGGACCTACAGTAGGCTGCCACATCGCTGGTGTCACCGAACAAGCATGATGCTTTAACACAATAACACACAGTCACCTCTCTGAACTCTGCGGAACTGAGAGGGAGTCTCACTGTATGCAACTGCCTAGAGGATTTACCATCTCTTTTGGGCTCGTTGCCACTCGTGCTGGCTTTAAGCTTTGGACACTCAGCCTTCGTGTGCCCTACATCGTTGCAATTAAAGCAGTGATTTTCCTTTCACGCTTTAATATACTCCTCTTTTTTTTGGACTTCACTGTCTCTTTTCTTCCTGGATGGTCGCGGTTTTTTAGACCAATGACCACCCTGTCCTCCCTGGGTGGTCCATCATATCCCCCTCCTTATCACTGTGGAAACCTTTTCTTTTAAGGCCTGACCTCCTCTTCTCGCTACCCTCGGCCTTGCTCGAACCACCATGCGCACTACGGCGCTTGATGTCATCAAATATATGCGCATACTTAATTGCCTCTGCTAAGTCTTTAGGCTGTAAGGGCTCTACATACTCAAGGTAATCATCTTTGAGGCCTCTTTTAAAGCCTCGCAATGTCTGGAATGCATCGATCCCCTTTAGCTTGAGTACTATCTCCCTATAGTCTGAGATGTACTGAGTCAGGGATTTGTTCTCCATCAAGCACTCCCAGCTTCTCTCCGCCTCATTAACAGGAAAAAACTCTTTTCGAAACATCGTTTCAAATTCCGTCCAAGTGTGGCAGGACGAGTCTTCAAACTCATCCATAGGAATGACGCATATTCAAGATACCCATAGGAGTCATATTGCTCATATAAATCATAGCTCTCCTATTATGGTGGATTCTCATAGTCCACTTGCAAAGTCACCGAATACTATTGCACTGGTGTGGTCTCAGGAGGAACCAGTTGGGATGGTAGTACCAGAGGTGGGGGTATGGTGTTGGTGGCGTGATCTGTACATAATAAACAAGAACTAGGCCGATTAAAGTGCATTTAGAATGGGCAGTAAGACTAATGGTTTCTTTGGCACCAAGTATACCAATAACTCTTGGAATACCGATATATGGATACCTAATGATGCGTTTAGGCATCATACCTCCTGAGCAACCAAGAGAAGCATCTTTTGGGGCACCAGATTATGTGGGACCATGCTATACTTAGGCATGTCCTAGAGCTAAACCCAAGCAGACATGGCCACAAATGGCTCTCGAGCCAATAGCTAAACCAACTGAAATAAGGATCAAAACTCATATAACCCATGAAATGAGGAGAACTACAAATGCGGTTTTCAATGGTACAGTCAGACCCATAAGGGGGATAAGAGAGGAAGCAGAATGGGAGATCCCTACGATAGTGAGTCTGTAAAGAAGAAAGGGTGGAATGAAGATAGATGTTTTTGGCTTAATCTTGGAAAGCAATGCTTTTCTCTGATTTCAAATGCTAGAAGATTCACATAGAGAAACCATGGAAGACTTGGAACTAGCATTTACAACGGGGTTTTCCAAAATAGGCGACAAGCATAACTCTGTAACACAATTTTAATTATATCAATTCAAGCAACTTGAACGCAAAACAATGAGAGACTGCATTAATCGTCTTAAGAACTTGAACATCACGTGTCCTATTGAGGAAAAGCGAGAAAACTAGGCTAATTCTATTGTTCTTTAAAGGATTGAGAAGTAAGCAACTACATGATGCATTATATGCCAAGAGGCATCGAACGCTAGTGGAGTGTTACTTGGATGCCATAGACTTTGATGATAACTTTACATTCATCCTATCTATAGAGAGTCTAAGGTGAGATTCAAAGCAAGCTGAAGAGCAACTACATGATGCATTATATGCCAAGAGGCATCGAACGCTAGTGGAGTGTTACTTGGATGCCATAGACTTTGATGATAACTTTACATTCATCCTATCTATAGAGAGTCTAAGGTGAGATTCAAAGCAAGCTGAAGAGCCAAAGAGTACGAAAGACATAAAAAATGCTATGATCAAAGAACTTAAAGGGGTATTTGCAAAACCCTCTAAACCCAAGAAAAACAAGGGGCAACAAACTATCGAAACCAAAGTTGAAATAAAGGACAAGGGAAAAGAGCCTATGGAGGACATAACCCCAAAAGAGCCAAAAGCTACACATGATGCAGAATCATCCAACTCAAAGGCTACCATTCAAACCACAACACCCACGGGTAAGACAAAGAACAAAAAAAACCAAAAAGAAAGTCCGTTCTTGTCGCATAGGCAAACCTAATGAAAACCTGACGATGCAAGGAAAGTTAGAAGATGAAACAAGTTCTAGTATGTCACTTAGTGAGGATGAATGCACCTCACAGACCATTCAAGAAACTAGAACCTGCCCAACCACCCTAAACTAGAACCTGCCCAACCACCCTAAACTAAAAATCATAATCACATGACATATGCATAACATAAAATGCAGGCTCAGGAGAGCATGCTTAGCATTGTTGAGTGTCATACAGGATCACCGGTTGTGATTGAACCTCATAATTTCAAACCTAAAAAAGCAACCAAAATACAAAAACCGGAGGAGTATTGCTTCCCCTTTCAAGAGGAAGACGTACTCTCTATAAAAGAGTCATTAGAGGCAGATTGCACTAATGGATTTTATTAAATGAGTCATTTCTACTTAGAATCTTAAAATTTTGAGCCCAAATTTAGAATCTACGTGCGATTTTACCCTAATATAGGATTTTACAGCATCCAAAACGGACACCGGATCAAGCTTATACACAAATTTCAGTCATTTTTAGTTAAAAAGTGATGACCTTTAAACCTTAATAAATACAACACCGGGCGTCCGATTGATGAACAATCTGCACCCCAATGACCAAGAGAATATCCCAGATTTTTTTTAAAAAAACGCCTCTCGGGGCGGTCCAGCATGCAAATCGAGGCCGATGTCCCAAATTTGGGGACCCTGCCCCAAAATTTGGACCGTACACACTTACCAAGGTGCCTATAAGATGGCCGCACAAGAACCAAAGGACGGTCGCCACTGTGTGGTCCACAGGTACCCCTACATGTCCACCGTGCAGACATCCCTCTGAGGGCCGGGAGGATCGAGCGATGGAGCCTGAGAGAGCGACAGGCCGGCTTGAGTCCTCGCCAGCGGGCCGACAATGAGGTGTATGGTCCTGTAGGGTTTTGCCCAGCATGTAGAGGCTGGAAGGCCGAATTCTAGATCATTGGCAGTATAAAGGAAAGAATAAGAGAGCCGGTTTGGCTTGTATGGAATTGATTCATGTATAAACTTTTTTTATAAATCTCTTCTTTGGCATTATTGTATTGTGGAAAAAGACTGTTTTAACAAACCTTGTGAAAAGGGCCTTAATTAAGGAACATGTTTATTTATGTCAAACAGTGTGGTAGGATTAATTAGAAAACAAATTGACGCGTGAGTAGGGTGGAAAGTAGGAGGATGGAATGCTCCGACGGCACCATCCTACGGACGGGTGGACCCGATTAGTCGGGTAGCTTTCCAACAGATTAAGTGAAAGCCCTACGCTAGATAAATAGGTTCTTGGGCAACTCTATTCTAGAAGACTAGGCCAGCGCGGCGGGCGGCTGTGCCTTGCATGGATGAGGAAAAAAGCGTTGCCTCTTAAGGAACATGTTTATTTATGTCAAAAAGTGTGGTAGGATTAATTAGAATACAAATTGACGCGTGAATAGGGTGGAAAGTGGGAGGATGGAATGCTTCGACAGCACCATCCTACGGACGGGTGGACCCGATTAGTCGGGTAGCTTTCCAACAGATTAAGTGAAAGCCCTACGCTAGATAAATAGGTTCTTGGGCATCTCTATTCTAGAAGACTAGGCCAGCGGGGGCGGCTGTGCCTTGCATGGATGAGGAAAAAAGCGTTGCCTCTAGAAATCAAGTCTAGTAGTTACCCAATTTATGATCAATTACCCTATGGGTGATTTGATTTTTAGAAGATCACACTCCCCCTGCGAGATAGGACTAGGTCTTACCTATGAATCGTATCCTTGAATCTCTACATGGTCAAGGTGTCGATAAATAGGAAATTTTCTCCAAGTTAAGACTTAGTGGACTATCTTAAGTGTTTCCCCTATTTTAGAAGGGAGGGACCTTACAATTGGTATCAGAGCCGATCTTAGCTCCTAGGAATTACCATTTAAGGACTGTTTTGCAATGAATGTTTTACCTAACATAATGCTAATTAATAAAAACATCCTACTAAAAAAACATGTTGAATTGATGTTTGAATGATTGTAGGAAGAGGAAGATGCCTACTCGAAGTTTCTAGTTTTCCAATGCATCTTCGAGACTACTAGTCACTCCTCAAATTTTGAGTTCCGTGACACCATGGTGCAGATACTAGAGAAGATGTCCCTCCGTCATTTCTCTCGTATTGAAAGAGGATGGGCGTAGAGATTTCTGGAGTCGTGGGCTGAGATATTTCTTCATCCAAGCATACGACACCCAGCGATCATACCTATGAGGTACGCTTACCTGCGGGAAGGCAAGTATGGGATTGAAAGGTGGAGATGCGATGGACGATTATTTCTTTGCCACTAGTACTGGAGTAACAAATCAATCTATGCTTGCACGGTTTTGCCTCATCGGAGATGCTAAACTTTGGTGGAAATAGTGGTGCCGTGACAAGGGAGTCACCGAGCATTCTCAAACATGGGAAATAGTGGTGCCGTGACAAGGGAGTCACCGAGCATTCTCAAACATGGGAAGACATCAAGCAAGCCGTGACAAGGGAGTCACCGAGCATTCTTTGCCACTGGTACTGGAGTAACAAATCAATCTATGCTTGCACGGTTTTGCCTCATCGGAGATGCTAAACTTTGGTGGAAATAGTGGTGCCGTGACAAGGGAGTCACAGAGCATTCTCAAACATGGGAAGACATCAAGCAAGCCGTGAAGGAAAGATATCTTTCCCCATCCCATGAATCCATAAAGATGAATGAGTTTTTTAGTCTTAGGCAGTGCAGCTTAACTCTTGAGGACTACTATTCCAAATTTATCACTCTTTGAAATTATGCCCCAGCTATGACTACTTCCCAGCAAGTGGCTTGTTTCTGCCAAGGGTTAAATGAACCCTTAGATTCCTGCCTTGAAGCAATGAGGCCAAGCACATTACAGGATGCTCTCATACGAGCAAAGCCCCTTGTGAAAGAAATGAGGACTGACAGACCTAAGCCTCAAAAGAGATATTGCTTGCAGGAGTGTTCTCAAGGTGACTGTTTGCATAGATTCATCTATTGAATACAACGATTCACCTATCCAAGTTCCACCAAGAATGATATCATACTCAAGGGAATTTAGGGTAACATGGAATGTGAATTCCATATCACCATCGATTGTTTGAGTAGTGTATCTAAAGTAACATAAAACTTCAATGTTTTGTCCATTGGCTCCTCTTGAAAGACTATTGTCTGTAGGGATGAGTTTAGGTTGTCCCAATGACACCCAAGTATCTATTGTCATGATGTTATGACTAGCTAGAGGGCTAATCAATGTGTGTTTGCACTTAATATAATTGCCTGTAGGGAAATCCAACCATACCATGATAGAATCTTCCAAAGGAACCATGGATGTTTTAGTTTTCGTTTCGGCTTCAGACCCCATTTATGTTCCATACTCCCATTCACTTTCATCCTCATTTTGGCTCTCAGCTTTTTCAAGAGTGCCCAATGTGTACACTGGCACACTTGGACCTCTGACAATTCTTAATGAGGTTTGTTTGGAAACTTGCGAATCCTCACAGTCCTGTTTATGGAGTTCTTTATGTCTTGGTATAACTTAAGTTGAGTCCTTAAAGGTGCAAGTGCAGATGTTATGCTGGCTTCACTATGAGAGAAGAGCATTCCTCCAAATGAGGTTTTGAGGTACTGTTCTAGTCTTGTAAGGGAATTATCGAATTCCTCACGTGCTTTCACAAGCATATGGTTTGTGCAATCTGTCTTAAATGACTCTTCTGTAGAGAGTATTTCTTCCTCTTGAAAGGGAAAGCGGTACTCCTCTAGGATTTGTATTTTGGTTGCTGTTTTAGGATTGGCATTATGAGGCTCAATCACAACCGGTGACCCTGTAAGACATTCAACCAAGCTAAGCATGCTCTCTTGAGATTGCTTTTTGCGTTCCACATATGTCATGTGATCATTATTATCCATTTGGGGTGGTTGGGTGGGTTCTAGTTTCTTGATTGGTCTATGTGGTGCACTGAGTGAAGAGTAAGAACTTGTTTTATCCTCACTTAGTGGCGTACTAGAACTTGTTTCATTTTCTGACTTTCTTTGGTTTGTCAGTTTTTCATTATGTTTACCAATGCGACGGGATCAAATTTTATTTTGGGCTTTTGTATCCTATGTCGCACATATGGTCTTTGTGGTTTGTGTGGTAGTTTTACCCACTCCTGAACAAGCTCGTTGGGATGGTAAAGATGCGTAGGCTCATGCCTTGATTGCACTTTCTGTCAAACGTAACATCACCCCACATATTCGTTCAGCTAAAACAGCAAAACAGACTTGGGATATTCTAGCTGGTTTGTATGCAGGTCGTAACGAGGCAAAAATCTCTTACCTGCGTAAAGAGATAGAATCGAAGATTATGCAGGAAGATGATGACATGAATGTTTTTCTTGCTGAGATTAAAGATCTCAAGGAACAGTTGATTTCTGCAGGTGAGATTATTCATGATCATTCTCTTGTGCAGACTGTTCTTGATGCTTTACCTGAGTCATATCAGACTTTTGCTTCCACGTGGAGACTTATTATTGAGGACAGACCTGATGTCAAGTATGATAATTTAGTCAACAAGCTCTTGCAAGAAGCACAGTCCAGGCAAAACAGGGCTAGATAGCGTGCAGTTGATCAGGCATTTATTGCTGCCCAGCAGAGAAGAAGTGGTAAGGCAACCCCTTCCACTGTTTCTTCTCCTATTAATAGGTCTGCAACTTCTTCTCCTTCCACAGGTAGCAACAATAAGTCTGAGAAGGCTCTTGATAAAGATAAGAAAAAGATCAGGTGCAACTATTGTAAGGCAAATGATCATGTCATTAAGAATTGCCCTAAGCTAAAGGCTAAAGAGGCAAAGAAGAAAGAGTCAAATGCAGCCACAATAGCGGATGCTTCTACAAATGCAGATTCTGCAAATGTTGTGCAGGATACAGAATGGGCGTTTAGCGTGTATTGCTAGTATGACCCATCTGTACATGATGCATGTTTGGCAGTTTCTGTTGACTCTCATGTATGGTATTTTGACAGTGGTGCTACAAAGCACATTACCTCGCATCGTGATATGTTCACTTGTCTTGAGGCTGTCCCTAATGGGAATACTGTCACATGTGCCAATAATGCTTCTTACCCAGTGAAGGGCGTTGGTAAAATTATGCTTACTACTGCAAATGGCAGCGCTTTCACACTTTCAGATGCTTTGTATATGCCAGGGATAAAGAAGAATCTATTGTTTGTCTCTGCGCTTGCTCGACTTGGACTTGTAGTCAAATTTGTGGATGACAGATGTACTGTTCATGATTTGACTTCTGGTGATACGATTATTGTATCTGGCACCTTGTTTCGTGGGCTGTATAGGCTCAATTCTTATGACAAGTGTGTGGAAGATTCAGCAAATGCAGTTTCTGATGGCATGCTCGTTTTGGTCATCTGAACTTTGCTAGTTTGTTGCGTTTGCAGAAATTTGATATGGTTGCTTCATTGCCCCCTCTTGAGGCACTATTGAAACATGTTTGTGAAGGCTGTATTTTGGGCAAAATGCAGCGTTCTGCGTTTCCAAAGGATGGTTCTATGCGGGCCACTCGCAAATTGCAACTTGTACATAGTGATGTATGTGGGCCTATGCAAACTCCGTCATTTGGTAAACACTTGTACTTTGTGACTTTCATTGATGATTACTCAAGGCATGCATGGGTATATCCACTGAAGGCAAAGTCCGAAGTGTTTTTGTGCTTCAAACAGTTTTTGGTTATGGTTGAAAATGTATCCAATTGTAATGTGGGCACCCTCCGTTCTGATCGAGGGGGGGGAGTACATGTCTAAAGAGTTTAATGCATTTCTGGCTAGTCGTGGGATAAAACACCAATGTACAGTGCTGTATACCCCTCAGCAAAATGGTGTTGCTGAGAGGAAAAATAGGTCACTTATGGAGATGGCACGATGTATGGTCAAGAGCCAAGCTTTGCCGCATGCGTTTTGGCTTGAGGCTGTCATGTGTGCTGCATATGTACTCAACAGGTGTCCCACTAGGCCTTGCAGTCTATTACTCCATACAAAGCTTGGCATGGCAGGAAGCCTTTTATTGGTCACTTGCGTGTCTTTGGTTGCTTGGCCTATGCTTTAGTGCCTATGCAACAATGCAGAAAATTGGACGATAAGGCTGTCAAATGCATTTTTGTTGGTTACAGTGCTAAAAGCAAGGGTTACAGATTGTATCATCTGCAGTCAAAGCGTATCTTGATTAGTCGAGATATTGTTTTTGTGGAAGATGCTGTACAGCCTTTGTTATCATGTGCCACAGGTGGGAATTCAAATGTAAGTTCTAATGAGGTAAATATTCAGCCTATGCAGATTTCAAACGACATCATAGATCAGCCTATTTTTGATGCAGATTTACAGGATGTAATCTATGAGGATAGGGCTGAAAATGAGCAGGCTAGAGGTATGCCTAAATGGCTAGTGCAAACCTTGCGTGATAGTAAAATTGATGCACCTATGTCTAGTCATACTTGTTTAGGTTTTCTCAGCATGCCTCTTATGCATCAGATTGTTATGCTTTGGCTGTGTCTAGTATGTGTGAAGAGGAAGAACCTCTTTTATTTAATGAGGCACAAAAATCAGAAAATTGGTTGGCTACAATGCAAAGTGAATATGATGCTATAATGAAGAATGGTACATGGTCTTTGTGTGATTTGCCTATTGGTAAAAAGGCCATTGGATGTAAGTGGATTTTTAAGTTGAAACGAAAGCCAGATGGCAGTGTTGATCGCTATAAAGCTAGACTTGTTGCAAAGGGTTATGCTCAAGAAAAGGGCATTGATTTTGATGAGACCTTTGCTCCCACTTGTCGTATGACTACCATTCGTAGCATTTGTGCATTGGCAGCTCATAATGGTTAGAATGTACATCAGTTGGACATAAAGACTGCGTTCTTGAATGGAGATTTGCATGAGGAGGTGTATGTATCGCAGCCTCGTGGTTTTGTTCAAAGAGGGCAGGAAAACAAAGTGTGCAGGTTGAAAAAGGCTTTATATGGTTTAAAGCAAGCTCCACGATCTTGGTATGAAAAGATACATGCATATTTGACTGCACATGGTTCTCAGAATAGTCCAATAGAAAGCACTTTGTATGCTAAACGTGTGGATGATGTACATCTAATCATTGCTCTCTATGTCGATGACATGCTGCTCACAGGACCAAATGAGAGTCATATTGCTGATTTTAAGGCTGATTTGAATGCCTCTTTTGAGATGTCAGATTTGGGGCATTTGCATCATTATTTGGGGATACAGTTTAAGCAGTGTGATGGAGGTATTGCTTTGTGTGAAACAAAGTATATTGAGACATTGTTGCAGAGATTTGGCCTTGAAGACTGCAAGCCTATTGCTACTCCAATGGAGACAGGTTTGAAGTTGAGTCTTCATGATGCTGGAGATCACTTTGATGTCACTCTCTATCAGACAGCTGTTGGTTGCCTCATCTATGTATGCATTATGAGGCCGGACATTCAGTTTGCAATCTCACAGGTGAGCAGGTTTATGCATAGCCCAGGGTCTCAGCATTGGAAGGCAGTTAAATGCATCTTTCACTACTTGAGTGGCACCATACATCTTTCACTACTTGAGTGGCACCATACATCTTGGGTTATTTTATCCCAAGGGAGGATCGTTGCCGCCAGATTTGCATGCTTTTTCAGACTCAGATTGGGCTGGTTGCTATGACACAAGAGTGTCCACAAGTTGTTTTTGTTTCATGCTCGGTAGCTCATGCATATCTTGGTTGAGCAAGAAGCAACCTACTGTGGCCACTTCGAGTTGTGAAGCTGAGTACAGGGCAGCTTTCACAGCTACGGTTGAGTGTGTGTGGCTCAGACGGCTTATGGCTGACTTAGTGTTGGACAGGACTCTGCCACCTCTATCTTCACTGACAGTCAGAGTGCATTGGTAGTTGTGAGAAACCCAGTTTTTCATGCTCGCACAAAGCACATTGAGGTGCATTATCACTATGTTAGGGAGAGACTCTCAGCAGGAGAGATCAGCTTGGCCTATGTGCCAATACAGGACAACCTCGCCGATCTTTTCACAAAGGCGCTTCCTCGTGAGAAGTTTGAAGCTTTCCGCAAAGCTTTGGGCTTGCTCCCCTTTGTGGATTGATCTACTTCGGGCATGGCACTCCCCTATACATGAGTGCCAGCTCTCGTTCACACCATCACTCCCAGGGGGGATTTGTTGCCATATATATAGGCAGTAATGTGTGTGAACACACTTAGGACCGTCGGGGCACTTTTTCCCTCTTTAGGAGGTTTTTTCCCCTGGCTTGTATATACGCCCATCATTCTAGGGCTAACTTATCTTTTGTACATTGACACAATCTAATACACTTTGTGTTGTGTGCATTTTTGCTTCTTGTTCTCCAAGCTTTGTGTGCTTTTCTGCAACCCTAATTCCAACAAGGTATTGTCTTTTACGTTCCTTTTGACTGTTTCTCGTGCCTTGGCTTGTAAACATGTAAGCACATTCAAGGGCACCATGGACAATTGCCCGTTTTTTACACTTCAGATGTTAAGAGTTGTATTTTATGAGGCAAGTTGCATTACAGCAACTCTTCTTGGGCAATCTTGGAGCATGTGATCAATGCCACATCATTCACACATGGGTCGCAAAGTGCCAATGACTATGGGTATGGAAGTATTCCAAATTGTGCAGTTTGCCACCTTGTGAGGTTCACGACAATAGAAACACTGGAGTGTTCGATTAACTGCTTCCTGAGCAGTTTCTACCCTTTGGACTGTTTCTATTTGTTGCACGAGAGATGGAGGTTTTGAGTCAATTGTGGATACAGTGGGACACTTTTTAGTATCATGGTCAAAGGTTTTACAATATATGTAGTAGAACAGGTGCCTTATATGCACAATGAGAATTGGGATGGTCGTAGTGATTGCACTTAACACAAGGCATTTCGTTCCTCACTTGTAGAGACATTAAGGATGTTTGTTTTTGAAGGTTCTCATCCTCTCTTAGAGATGTCGATTGGAAGGTTTTAAGCAAGGCTGTATAGCATTCGGGGAATATCAATTCCGAGATCGATCTTTCTTTTGCCGTTGTTTCACTTGGTTTAGGTGAGGAACACCTCGTAGCATGATCATCTTCTAGCATGTTGTCATCTAAATGTATTACTTCTTTACAACATTGATTAAATGTTTTCGGATTGGATACAATGGTTAAGTTGTGTAAGCTATTATTCTTCAAGTCCATCAACATCTCTTCAATTGAACATCATTTAATTTTTCCCATGACTCGCACCGTAAAGTCCAAGAGTTTTATCTGAAGGATAAAATCTCTAATGGATTCATTTGGTTGATGCTCAATTGAATAGAGTTTTGTTGTTACACTCCACCGATCACCTTGTTCGGAAAAGCCATGTATAAAGGCTGATTTCAAGGTTTTGAAGTTGGTCTTAATCATCACCGGCATCAATGCAATGAACCATCGATTAGCTTTTCCCTCTAAGCATAGGTTTAACGCATGTACCTTAGTGGGGCAGTTGGGATTTCCAAAGGCTTCACATCTATGTTCAAACATTTGAATGAATTGAATAGGGTCTATTGTTCCGTCGTATTTGCCCATAATTTTAGAGATTTGAACGATGGTATTTATGTATGAGTCATTGAGGCCATATGTGAGTGCTCTTGTTTGGGAGAGACTCACTGAGTCCTTGGGCTACCCCCTTCCTCTCGTCAGTATGTCCAAGGTGTGGGCATCCAGGAAAGGATTGGTACCTATAGGATTTTTGGAGATGCTAGGTAAGGGACCAAAGCCTGGTGGGATCGAAGTGACAGGAGGGGGTGTAAAACCCGATGACATGCTTGTTATAGGCATGGCCAATGGTATTGGGAGGTGAATTTGCGGCATAGATCTCAGTGGCTTAAAGATGTCAGCAGCCATTAGGTTCAGTCCTTGTGTGATCCCTGACAATCCCTGTATCGTGGCCATGTCAGCCATTAGGTTCAGTCCTTGTGTGATCCCTGGCAATCCCTGTATCGTGGCCATGTCGGAGTGCCTAAATGCTCCTTAATGAGCAAACACATGTTTTTTTTTTGCTTTTTATATTCTCTCATAGTCTGTTATAGCCTCAAGAGGCTTGGTGTACTCTTCGTTGGGTCAAACGGGTATTTGTTCGCTTGGTGTACTCTTCGTTCGGTCAAACGGGTGTTTGTTCGCCCTAATTAGCTTATTCACTACACACGTGAACCTCCGAGATAATTTTATGGAAAAAGCGTATGCTAGTGACTTCTCAGATGTAAGAGGAGGTCCTAAAACCTATTTTCCATCACTGTCTCAAGACGGAAAAAAAATTTGAGAATTTTTTCCCTATTTTGCAGCACGTTTTTTAGGGTGTTCCAAAAGGAATTTTGAAAAACTGTGTATGGGGAGTTGTAGTATTTTTGGAGTACTACAACTTTGTTTCCCTGAGTTGTTCGTGATTTTGTTGCTTATACCTTTAAACAGTAGCTCGAATATGGCTCGTCGTTGTTTTTGTGTTGTTTTTAAAGATTTTTCACCTCGATTTTTTGGCTGTTTTTTACCTTGATTTTCGGGTCGAATTTTCAGACTACTGGTCGGAGGCCAAAATGGTCGATTTTGAGACTGCTGGTCAGAGGCCAAAATGGTCAATTTAGACTTCGGATGGCTGATTCCAAAATCAAAGAGCTTGATGTCAGCTTTTCGATGAGCCCTAGAATGCCTTCATCAGACATACGGTTTAGGAGATACGGGCCTCCAAATAGGGGTGTTTTTCAGAGTCCTTTTTTTTTACGGACCCCTATTCACGCCGCGAAGCAGACTTCACGGGTTTTATAAATTTTTTTTTGGTTCATGTGAATGAAGGGTCTCATGTCGTGAACCCTTCCTTATCGGTTTATGTCGTGAACTTGACTTCACATAAATATTAAATTTGATTTTTTTTTTTGGGCGCGGTTCCCGAGAACATGAACCCTTTGGCCGTGAAGTTAAAAACGGTTCACGTCATGAACCGGACTTCACGGAAATATTAAATTTGATTTTTTTTTTGGACGCGGTTCCTAATGGCGTGAATCCTTTGGTTGTGAAGTTGCAAAAAATGGTTCACGTTTGTGAACCGGACTTCACGAAAATATTAAATTTGTTTTTTTTAAAGTCTAGTGGAAAATACAAATTTTCTTTTTTGGGGAAGATATTTTTTGAATTTAAAATGAAAAAGATATGGGCATTTTCCCAAAAAGATAAGTGGGAATCAAAAAAGTCAACCTTTTAATGACACCCCCTACACCCTTCATAAATGACCCCCAAAATGGATAATTTGACAACTCATGAGCATCTACTCATGCTCATTAGCCTTAATGAGTTATGTAAAAAAGTGATTAAGAATTAATCCAAGATTAATTCTTTCACTAATCTTTTCCTCTTTTATACTAATCAAGGACTCTAATTAACCACTAATCCCTAATTAATTCACACAATTGAGCATATCATTGGATAGAGCAAAAGAATGTTAATATTTGTGCATCAATAAATGTGTAAATTAATCTAAAATAGGGGATTAATTAGACTCTTAATATGGTCTTCTCTTTTAAAGCAAAATTAAGCAAAGAGAGTCAAATTTCTCTAATTAATGAAAAAATTGATGTAATTAGGTGTTTTGATACATCAACATGCTCTCAAAACACTCAAAAACACCAATTTCGACTACTCATATGATCAATTTAGACCCTAATTAACACATTTTCTATAAAAAGAATTACCTCTTGAACAAGATTAATCACCCTTAATGACAAAAACCAGTCCATTAAGAGAAATTAGTCAAATTCAAGGGTTTTTTGATAGTTTTACGAATTTTTTTTGAAAGATTAAGCTACTCTTAATGCTTGCTAACACTCTAATCCAAACAATTTCAAAAAAAAAATAATTAAACTAAAATTAATGATCTTAGTTCTATGTTTAATACTAAAGAGAGCTAACATTCACTAAAAATTACATTCTATTGCATTGTTTGATGCAATGGATGCAAACTAAGTCTAATACAAACTATGTGCAAACCCTAAGAACATGAAAAACCACAGTAACAACAACAAAAACAATAAACTAAGCTAAAAAATAAGCAAAAGGCATTCTTTTTTTAAGAACAAAAAAGAGAGCTTCTACACCAAATCTCACACAAATCACCATCAAATCCACATCTTTTTCATGGGAAACCATTAATCAAGATAATGAGCAATGGGTAATGCGTAGATTAGAGGAAAACAATGGAAAAAGCCAAAGGGTTCATGTCCCCGGCAACGGCACCAGAAATGTTTTGGCTCACCCTAACCCTCCTTTGAAACACATCCAAAAGGAGATCACTTGGTGAACTGAAACTGTCGTCGTGAGAGGGGGATCTTTCCAATGGATGAACTCGTAACCCTTGAGATATCCAAGCTCTACAACTCCTTTGAGAAGCAATTTCACCACGCCTCCCACGAGTGTTGTCATGCGGCCGCATTGCATTACGGGTACTCGTCCCTCCTCTCACCTCACTTCACTCACACACACTCACTAGCATGCATTAGAGGGAGAGAGATTAGCAAGAGCAAGACTCAATTGCACAATGGGATAGTATGTTGTATTATGAGATAAATTCACTTATATACATGGCCATAAGTGTTGACACTCACTTAAACTGTGGCCGGCCGTGCACTTTAGGCTCATAAGAGACCTAATGCTATTACAATGACTACTCTCATAATATGTCCATGAAGTACGTCACTTAGTACTTCATCCTAACTTGCTACCACACGCTCTTGAAGCGGGAATCACCATAAATACTTCGTCACACCATTACGGGCATCTGTCCAAGTTATAGCTTTGGACACTTTTGCTTCATATCTTAAATGTATGACCCTTTTGTGTATCTATCGTGACTCCTTGATGTAAGATAATGGCGGTAGCTCTTGTTAACCCTAGAATTAGGTTAATAGTGATCCAACTGCAAGTTCTTCGTCCGAAAGCGATATGCTCATGACAACTAATATTGTTCATAAAGAGATCTTGGATGTTACTACGCGTTAATTTTAAGTACGTATTCAAATTCTATTTGCATTTATGGTTGTGTGTATTATGTATGTTTTTGTGTGTATGGATATAAAGGCGTGCCTATGTATGTGGGTATGAACTTAAAGATGTATGTATGTGTATGGATACGTAGGTGTATTTATGTATGTGGGTATGGACTTGAGGTGTGTAAGTATATAGACTTGAAGGTGTTATCTTTTGGAGGACAAGGATTGAGAGTCCTTCATGTTGGAGATTACTTATTTGTTGTTTCATTTTAGGAAAATCCCTAATATGGCTGATTTTGTTTTTAGCTCTGAGGTTTTATTCACAATAGATATGGCTCATGATAAAATTCTAGGTTCATTTCTATGTTTTCACTTATCAAATTCTAGTTTATTTCCAAAACACGTGATTTGGTGTGACATGTTGCCTCATAAACACATACTCTTTTGTATGAATAATTTGTTTCTTTATAGATCCATTGTTTTGTTGTGCGCCATTGCCTTTTAGATATGTTGCTAGCATCATGTTAGATGTTAGCAAAGATAGGTATATTTTTAGATATGTTGCTAGCATCATGTTAGATACTAGTAAAGATGGGTATACTTTTTTATACAAAGAATTTGTGTTGTGACTATATGAACATTTGGCCTTTTTGATACATAAGTTTTATGTTTTCTATTTTTTTTAAAAAGATTTTAGCAATGGAGATATATTTATCGTGAGAGTTCTGGATGACGGGTTCGCGAGACATGGCATTATGATTCCTAATGAGCACCTCGATGTCTACTTATATAGGAAAGAGTGCATCTCTATACGAGTTCCATGTGTTGCATCTTTTGAGGACTTCCTTATACCACGGGATTGGGCTTCCTTTACTATATACAAGATTTTTTCTTATTTCTATGAGTTCTTTATACCATATGTTATAGCTTTAGTGGGATCTTTAATTGCAGGTGCTAAGATTAATGGTTGTTGGTGTTTCTTACTTTATGTTGTAACATTTTTGTTAATTCTTCTCTATTTACATGTAGGCATGTAGGTCCACATGAGAGAAAGAAAATACCTCGACATTACCTCCTAAGTTTGTTACAATTACATCACCTTCCTATTTTATTGAGCGTGATGCATTACCGATTGGTCAAGTGCTGTCACGTAGGCTGTAACGCCTGTGACCGACGGCGGACCGGATGGCCATGTCCGAGGTTCAGTGGGAGAGGACGCCCATGCGGAGTCCACACTAGCCTGGCCGCCCATGACTCCGCATGGGCGTCCTCTCCCACTGAACCCCGGACATGGCCATCCGGTCCGTCGTCGGTCACAGGCGTTACAGCCTACGTGACAAGTGCTCTAGGAGATGTAAACTTCATTTAGATGGTAACTAGATTTAGGAATAGCCATTGGAACATAACATTTGATAAGTCTTTTGATTTTTGGATGGGTATCTTTTTTGTGGTAGGATACTAGGAGGAAGGTTATTTAGATATTGATTTTTGTTATATGTACTTTTTTGGATCTTTTGAATATTTATGCTTAATCAAGTATGCTTCATGTGATTGAGTTACACAACCTTCTTATTGTATTGGGTGTGATGCATCTATTGTTAATAGATGTATGGATGGTGGTTTATATTTTTGACGTGTCTATGTTTCCTTTGATATTGAATTTTACTTGGCATTGTTTGTGTGTGTGTGTGTGTGTGTGTGTGTGTGTGTGTGTGTGTGTGTGTGTGTGTGTGAGAGAGAGAGAGAGAGAGAGAGAGAGAGAGAGAGAGAGAGAGAGAGAGAGAGAGAGATTTGAGTAAGTGCTTTGTTTTAAAGGTCATATGCAATAATATATCATGCCAATATCCAAGTCGAGAGAGAGAGAGAGAGAGAGAGAGAGAGAGAGAGAGAGAGAGAGAGAGAGTACCAAGGGGTAGTGCATAGGCCGCAGCACAGGGATCAAGTACTAGTATTCCATTAGTGATAAGAAAGGAATATATATATATATATATATATATATATATATATATATATATATATGTTAGAAATCCAGCATGGTATCATACTAAACTAAAACATGAGGAAGACTGCAAAGGAATGAAGCAAATCTGAGAGGCACTTTCCATTGATGTGACCCCTGAATAAATAGGGCCAAGTACAAGACCATGAGCGAGAGTGCTTATGGGATAAATGTAGAGGTGCCACATGGCACACACTCAAGACTCAAGACAAAACTGAAACTAGACAAATGTAGACTAGAGAAATAGTACACCTAGTGTGCACTTATTTCCAACACCCTCCTTAAGTGGACACTAGGAGGAAGACAGAAAGACAAGACTAGAAGACAGACATAAAGACCTATAGATTGAGAGACAAGACATAAGACATGACAGACAAAGATCCTGAGACACCCCTCCTCAAGTGATATCCTCATATGGGTCCACAAGGGTAGGTACAAGAGTGGATCATAGACAGAGAGAGAGAGAGACAATCAGCCAGTAGAGTGGTCCCACAGAGAGAGAGACACACAGAGAGAGAGACTGTCAGATAGACATGAGAGAGTCTGACAGATAGAAGATAAATGGGGACATAGACAGAAAATGCCAAGAGAATGTGGGTAGCTAATCCACAAAAGAGAGGCATATAGACTGATAGACAGAGTGTCAGATACATGTGACTGTAAGATCACACAAGATAGACACATAGACAGAGAGACTGATTGATTGTAGATAGACAGAGAGATGGACCTTGACTGATAATCCCTCCTCAAGGGCAATCCTCTTGCTAGAGTGAGTAATGCAGCTAAACTAAAACATGAGGAAGACTGCAAAGGAATGAAGCAAAACTGAGAGATACTTTCCATTGATGTGACCCCTGAATAAATAGGGCCAAGTACAAGACCATGAGCGAGAGTGCTTATGGGATAAATGTAGAGGTGCCACATGGCACACACTCAAGACTCAAGACAAAACTAAAACTAGACAAATAGTACACCACTTATTATTTCCAACAATATATATATATATAACCTTCTTGTAAATATTTCACAACAATGAGAGAGAGAGGAGACATCCTTTGCGATTTCCTATTGCTTGCCTCTTTGCATGGAAGAGAGAAAGAATGAAATTTGTATGGCACATTTCTTCAATGCTTGGATTACACATGTAAAGTTACCAAATTAGGAAGGTTCTATGTATTTTCATAAAGTTATAGCAGTTAATGTGAATCTCAAAAACTTTACAACAATGGTTTTTCTCTTATTTGGTCTCATGTTTCCTAGAAATTAGCATGTTATACACAAGGGCTGTGTATAATATTGTCCCGTTCTTGGTCCACTATCTCCAACTCAAACAACTTGATTCCATTCAATTGGTCTTGGATTGGCTCCATCATCTTAGCCTTGGACCTAGAGAGGGAATTGGCTCCCAAATAACTCTTCCTTGCTTGTGAATTATCTTGAAGTTAAATTCTTGCAAGGATAGCAACTGTCATTTCCTGAAATATCTTATCAAATGCAATAAAATTTGATGATCCGCATCTTATAGTAAGACCATAAATTCAATCCCACTGTTGGTTTGGCAAAAGATGTAAGAACCATTAGATTTCATGAGTTGCTTTTATTAGGAATGTCTAACTAATGTTTTTTCTTAGTTCTTTCAACTTGTTTAAATTTCTACTAATGGTCACCAAATCACAATATTCTAAAGCTTAATGCAAAAATGACGCATAAATGCATCTTCCCCTTCCCCTTGAATTCGGTTTGGGATCAATAGAGCATAAATGCATCTTGCCTATGCTCCTTGCTCCTTGCTCCTTGCTCCTTGTGCCTTGCCCCTTGCCCTTGAACTTGGTTTAGGAACAAGAGAGCACTTTGTTAAATCAATGATTGGATGATGGAGCTTTTTCTCACTTACCATAATGGTTTGCAAGGTTGAGGATTTATTTAAAGGTTAAGTGAAGAAGCTTTTCTTTAAAGGGTATTTATATGTCTTATCTTAATAGACATGGAAGTATATATGCCTGGAAATCTAGGCGTGCTCCTTCTTTAGTAATTTATATATAAACGTCCCTCATAATGGTTTTCAAGGTTCCCATAATTGTTTGCAAGGTTGAACAAAAAAGGATTTCTTTAAAGGGTATTTATATGTCTTGTCTTGATGATAGACAAAGAAGGATTTATAAATCTAGGCATGCTCATTATTTAGAAATATATAGATAAACATCCCTCATATAGCATTGGCTCACATGCGGTAGTAAGCGTACTTCAAGGGGGGGAAGTGATTTTGTTGCGAAGGACAAGCACAAAGCTTAACAAGTATCAAGTAGAGAAAAGGTAATCGTCTAGATTGGTGAAGGTTGTGCATCTACAAAGGCTTGTCGATAAGCTCAAGTGTCAAAACTTCTTGAAGGCATGCAAATCATATCGATGTTCAAGATAGGCAGGCTAGCCTAGGCTTGTCAATAAGCTCAAGTGTCAAAACTTCTTGAAGGCATGCAAATCATATCGATGTTCAAGATAGGCAGACTAGCCTAGGCTTAACCATAAGTTGGTTGAAAATTCAAAATGGCAAGTGTAGAGATTCTTTAAAAGGAATTAAGCTAGTAGTGTACATTTTTCAATATTCTTTTTGAATTTCCATGCTTCTTAAAATTAAGGCTATTCTTTTCAAATTTCCAATCTATATGCTTCTTAAAATTGAGCTAATACATAAGTAAGGGTTTTAAAAAATTTACAATGTGTATACTTCTTAAAAATAAGTTTCCCAAATACAGAGATACTTAGTATTGGCGGATTCATGAGATTCCAAAAGCTTACCATCCTATATTATGGAAGCTAAAGTTGTGCTTCCCTCTTACTAGGCCATCTTTGTAAACAAGGTTGTAGTAGTTGGGATTGGGTCCTATGAGGCCTTCTTAACTTGCTTAAGTCTTTTGGATGCCTCCTTTGTAGTAGCATTTGATTTATCTTGAAGTTGCATTAGTATGTTCAACAAAACTGTTTGATTTATCTTTGATGTCACATAAGTATGTTACATGAAATTGTTTGAATCATCCCATTTTGCAGACAATATATGTTCAAAGTAGTCATTGGTTTTATTTTTATCATTGGATCCATTTGAGCTTGTTTATACTTGTTCCAATGTGTAATATCACACTAAGTACATGTATCACACCAAGTGTAATGATGGTGTAATGTGGATTGGTGATGGTTTAGGGTTCTCATGCAAGTGACTTTTGTGGACATCCAAAAATTATGTGCAAGCCTTGCCTTTGCATGGGGTTATTTATGTCCCTAGCCTTGGGTATAGCTATATGTGTTCGGTAACACTCTCGGTAACACTCAGCAAGATCTTGGACTCCTTATCTAGCAAGGTGTAATAACTTGTGTGAGTTTGCTTCACATACTCACACTAGCTAAGGATTCACCATCTAGCATCTCTTCAACCATAATAGTATTCACAAGGGCTATTCTTAGAATAGGGGTTGACGAGGCAAGACTAAATTGGGTAAGGGTATTGTTGTAGCTTGGTGCATACCTCTTATGTTAACCACTTCGTTGTTTAAAATGGTTTCGCCTGCCCAACCTACAATAAGGTGCTTTGCTATCTTACCTACTTAAACAGACACTTCTCTTTTATAAGACGAAGCTATAACATATAAAAATCACCTTTAACTTGAGCTTAATAGGGAAAGTCAAAGGACTTTGGGTACATACATGCTTAAAACTAGTAATAGTGGTAGTACCATTTTTAAGCTTGGTCGGTATAGTGTAACAACTAGTCACTTATATATGAATCAATACACACGAGTCTAGAAATGTGAGCCTCTAAACATGTTAGCCTCATGAGTCAACAGATATGATTCAACCAAATGTGCGTCTAGAGGTAGGCATACCGAATATGCTAGCTAATTCTATTGCCTTGAAGACTTGTAAGGACAAACCTTCTTGTGTCCTTTATAGTAATAGTAGCCATACCATTTTTAAGTATGATAGGCCTGGTGTGAAACATATGCTCTTTTGGATGCTAGATGATTTTCTTGCTTGAATAGTTTTTCTTGTAGGTTGCTCTCTCTCATTAGCTTCTTCTTACCCCACCTTTAGATAACCACCATTGCAAAGAACATTATCTTCTTGCCTCCATCTAGGTATAGATAGCTCTAACTTCACCCCTATAACCATGAAGCATTCTAGTGTGACACGGAGTGGATACGAAGAATGAGCTAGTGCACCCACATGGGGGAGTTACATTGCAAATAAAAAATAAGACGCAACAACACATGATTTGATAAAGGCTAAGGTAAGTCGTTGACTTGATCATATTTGGTGCCACCAATGGGCACTAGCCTAGGGCTACCCCAGGGATGAGCTTTGTTCTCATTTGTCCATTCCAATCTAGTGGGATCACTGTTATGGCTCACCCAAACCCCCCTTGAAACACATTCAATAAGATATTACCTGGTGAACCACAACTGTCGTGAGAATCTTTCCAATGTGGCCGAGCTTGTAACCCTTGAGGTCTCCAAGCTCTACATTCAATAAGAGATTACCACAACTGTCGTGAGAATCTTTCCAATGTGGCCGAGCTTGTAACCCTTGAGGTCTCCAAGCTCTACAACTCCTTGAGAAGCAATTCCACCGTGCTTCCCACGAGCGTTGTCACACTGCCGCGTTGCACTACATGTACTCGTCTCTCCTCTCACCTTACTTCACTCACACACACTCACTAGCATGCATTAGAGAGAGAGAGAGATTAGCAAGAGCAAGCCTCTATTGCACAATGGGAGAGTCTTTTGTATTATGAGAGATATTTACTTATATACATGACCATAAGTGTTCACACTTACTTAAACTGTGGCGGCTGGCCAAGCACTTTAGGCTCATAAGAGGCCTAATGCTATTACAATGACTCATCCCATAATATATCCATGAAGTACATCACTGGGGACTTAATCCTAACTTACTACCACACATTCTTAAAGCGGAAATCACCATAAGTATTCTATAGGACCATTACGGGCACCCGTCCAAGTTGTAGATTTGGACACCATTGCTTCATATCTTGAATGTATGACCTTTTGGTGTATCTACCTTGACTCCTTGACATAAGATAATGGTAGTAGCTCAAGTTAACTCTATGAATGGGTTAACATTCCCCCCTTCTTGATGCCGATTGCGTCCTCGCGTGATCGCGTTAAAGACCTTTGTGTGCGGAGAATTGGTAAGCTTTGTTGATGGCTTTTAATGTTGAGTGATGTTCAATGGTTTTTGTTCCTCGGAAGGAATAATAAAGGCTAGTTAGTAAATGAAAAGGTTGGAGATTAGCGGGAATTCTTAATAGGGTGGGGGTGGTGGGGTGAAGCTATTGGGGTTAAAGGTGTTGGTGAAGTTTTCCTCCCTTTATTCGATCTTGGCAACCATATGATGGGGTTACCATCATAATACCCTTGTTCCTGAAGCACGTTCACAGGCACCCATCGTTGATAAACATTATGAATTGGTGTCTGATGCCTTTGGTGCTTAGGTTTCTTTCTTTGTGCAGGCTTGTGGGTGACTTCTTAATGCACTTGGGAATCTAAGCTTTGGTATGACCTTTGTAGTACCCTTGTGCTTGCAATAAAATTTTTGGTACCCACAGTTGTTGAGTTGCCAGAGTTCTTGGAGGAACTCGCATAGGCTTTTGTGGATGGTGTTGTGGAGTACTTTTATTCTTCCTTGGCCTCTGAATTCGTTAAGGAAGAGGCTTTGATGATCGAGGCACCCAAATTGGATCAGCGCCTTCATAGTAGCCTTGAGCTATGAGTAACTGCTTTTCCACCCACATTTTGATACCATTAAGATACCTTGATTTTGTTTGTCATGGTGGAGTTTTTTTTTTGGTTGTAGTGGAAGATTTGGGGCCCTCCATGTAAGGTTCCCCCCTTCTAAAATAGGGGAAACACTTAAGATAGTCTACTAAGTCTTAACTTGGAGAAAATTTCCTATTTATCGACACCTTCACCAACACTAGACTTAAACATGCCATGTTTGGGGTACTTTGAACATACAATGTATATTGAAATTAACTCCCTTACTTGCTAGTTTTTTGTGAAGCAAATTTGACCTTGGGGCATAAATGGACTATTGCTACCCAAGCACCACTGTGCTTTGCTAGCGATAGAGTCATCATGATAGTCAATGACAAAGTTGACAATGCCATACTGCAAGGAATAGGATCCAACTTTAATGGATTTCTATGATGCTGAACAAAAAAGGATACAAGCCTCTTCGACAAAAGCCCCTCTACACAATGACCTACCATCTGTGTCAACAACCGACTCCGTTAGAGCATCTACTCCTTCAACCCCATCCTCACCTACGAAGTTTGATGCCAAAACCTTGCAATCAATGGCTATTCCTGAAGAAGTTCCCACAGTCCATCTTTCTCTAACAAGGAACTCAGGGGGAAGGCCCTGGAGCCTATGCATCTTCATCGACAAACCTCATCAAAAGAGAGAACCACATGCTCAAAGGCCTCATCAACAGCCACTCCACAAGAGACTCTAGTCTCATCATTGTCAACAGTGCCCATGAGTCTCAAACCTGCAGCCTTAGCACCAACCAAAGTCAAGGAGGGCCCCAAACCTTCCACATCAACCCAAAAGAAAACTCTACCACGACAACCACAATCAAGGTATCTTATTAGTATCAAGATGTGGGTGGAGAAGCAACCACTTGTAGCTCAAGGCTACTATAAAGGTGCCAATCAAATTTGGGTGCCTCGACAGTCAAAGGCTCTTCTTTAACGTAGCACTTAGGGGCCAAGGAAGAAGAAAAGTACTCCACAACACCGTCCACAAAAGCCTATGCAAGTTCCTCAAAGAACTCCACCAAGTCAACATGAGTGGGTACCAAAAACACTACTGCAAAGACAAGGGTACTACCAAAGAAATACCAAAGCTTCAGTACCCAAGCGCATCACAAAGTCCCCTAAGCTTGCGCAAAGAAGGAAGCCTCAGTACCAAGCACATCGGCCACCAATTTATAATGTTCATCAAAGATGGGTGCATGTGCATGTGCTTCAACAACAAGGATACTATGATGGTAATTCCATCATATGGTTGCCAAAATCAAACAATGTGAAGAAAACCTTACCACCACTAACTTCAATCCTAACAGCTTCACCTAAAGTTTGACAAGAATGGAGGCCCAAGCAACAATAAGCTAATCACTCAACCACTCTCGTGCATTCAGCACCAACACAAGAGCGTGTGTGTTCAAGCAAACAATCAGCAGTCTTCCCTACTGCCTCGACAACATTTGAGCAACAAATTCAAGAATCAATATCCACATCTGCAACATTGAGACTTATGAGCACATCAAGGACAAAATAACAATGCTCTTGTCACCCCTCTAGATGTGAGAAATAAGTGCACAAGAACCTGTTGCTCACAAGTTAGGACCTAGCTATCCCCTAACAATAGCTTGGTGAAGGGTGGAGTTGGACCCAGCCATGGGGTGCCCACTCTTCTACACCAAATTCATATGGTGGGCAACTTCTAGGATGGGTTGTATGGGCTTATCACATCTTGGGAGCACCACCACTAAGTTTGGGCCGCCATGCTACAGTTCAAGTCTCGCCTGAGCCTGGCCAAGCCACACCTCCATGGCCATCGACCCCACAACAAGTAACGTGTACACTAACTTGGACCAGAGTAGTAAGATCTGGTAGTTTGTGCCCATCAGCTAGGCCTTCAAAGAAGACATCCCATCATCCAAGGGAAGTACGCCTGTGGGGTTGATTTTTGGATGGCGCCTTGGATGGGATAGGATAGATGAGACATATCTACATGCATGGGTGTCCACATGTTAGGCGTTTTTCAACAAACTCCCCCTCGTCCCAACATGTGAAAAGTGTGCGTGATGGTGTGGTCAGGCACTACCCAATGGTCCTCTCTCTCTCTCTCTTTGTCTCTCTCTGTCTCTCTCTCTCTCTCTCTCTCTCTCTCTCACACACACACACACACACACACACACAAATTTTTTAGTAATGATATATTACTAGTGGGAAATCTCATTACAAGGTGAAAACCCACGAAGGAATATGCACTGTATAATGGCGAGTCCCAAAAGGACCCATACTAAAGTTCCTAAAAAATAGTCAAAGAAAAGTGAGAAAGTCTGCAAATCAAGCTCCAATTTTCATTGGCAAGAGTTTGGATTTTATAAAATTGACTTTGAGGCCTGCTGCACATGTGAAGAGGTTAAATTTTTCCATTATGGACTTGAGATCATCTAGAACATTTCTAGGCAGAAAGAAATAATCATTTGCATATGCCTATCAAATTGGTCACCCGATGGCAAAACTAGCCCATGCAAAGTATGCATGGCGACAAGGTGATCCATATGTAAAAGTAGTGGATGTGTGGCAATGGCATATAGTAATGCACTCAAGGGGCAGCCTTGGCATACTGACTTGCCTAATCTCCATGCCTTTGTGAGTTCTTCATCCACATGGTCGATGCCCGGGTATCTTGATAAAAAGGCAGTAACCAATATTGCTCATTTTGCGACTGAAGCCCATATGGTGCATGGTTTCTGCCACAAAGTCCCATTAGATTGTGTTAAAGGCCTTTCAATATCTACTTGCATCAGAAGAACATCTTGCTCTGTGTATTTGGCATACTCAATGCCAATGTACGCATTCGCAATGTTGTTCGTGATGTGTCTACAAGGCATAAAAACATATATGCGCTAGATGCAAATGCGTATAGAGAGAGCTCTTAAGGCGGTTAACTAGCATTTTCGCAACCAAGTTATATGCCACTAGCATGAGTGTGATGGGTCTCCAATCTGCAAAAGACTCACATAAGCTCTTTTTTAGAAAGAGTTTTAACATTTCATCTTTTCGGGAGGAAGGTAATTCCCAATTTTCCCATGCAAGACTTATCATATATGGCAACGGCACTTTAGTTGGTCCCAAAATTGGATGAAGAATTCCACCGTTAGTCCATCCCAGCTGGGGGCTTTCCATCTCCCCATGTCATGCAAAGAATAATGTAATTCAGCTTTAGCAAAGGGCATTTCCATATAGTACTCGCATCATTTAGGGATAGTATTGGCTGTACATGAACCAACAAAGGCTTCCCTAGTGGCCTACATTTGCAGCGAAGTAGGCTGCAGGGGGCAGCAAAGAGTGTTGCAAAGTGAGTTGCATATGCATATGTAAGTTCTCGTTTTGTGGACGTCCATCTTCCTTTGTCCATTTTAACCCTTAATGCCATCTTTTTGTCAGGCATGGTGGAGCCGTCGGAAGAATTGTTTAGAGGAGCAGCCCTTATCACACAAGCATTTCTCCCTGGCTCTCACTTTCCATTTTTCTAGTTTTCTCTTGTCATTTGTAATTGTTCTTTAGCAATACAAAGAGTTTCTTCCTCTTATTAGCAGGTTGTAATGGGCATGCATCAACCAGTTCTTGTAAGGCGTGACATTTGATTTTAGTTTTTGTTACCATTTCCCTTTGTTCATACAAGAAGCCTTTGCCATATTCTTGAATAACAACATGCATATGGGTCACAAATCTATACCACGCAACATCTGGATCTTGAAACATCTGGGCCGCTAGCGGAGGGATGATATCCTTCACCATTTGTTTTGGAAGCAGTCATGTAAGAGATAGCTATTGTTTATTTGCAACATGCGTTTGTTATATAAGGGCATATCATCTATTGGTAGTCCAAAATAGAGACCCATCCATAGCGGAGCATGATCTGATGCATGGTCAATCCACATTTTGCAAACAAATTCATCATACTGATTGCATTTAGCAAGTATCATCTGTCTAACCTAGCACGGTAAGAAAATATGGCCGAGTGCGAGAAAGTGTAACTAGGCATCCCTTGTCTGACATGCGGCCATAAATCTACTGCATGTATTTCGTCAACCATGTTTTCCCAGGCAACCTTTTCCAAAGCTAGCATGTGCGAGTGCTCCGAGAAATTCTCTCCCAATGAGGGCACATTATTGAAATCTCCACAGATAAAGGCATTGTGCAACCATGGATAAGCTCTAATTTTAGCCCATAAGGTAGCCCGCTTGGTTGATGCTATGCGTGCATAGATTGCAACAAACTCAAAAATTTCCCTATTCAACAAACATTGCACAACCAACTAGCGTCCAGCTGGTTGGTTGAATGCAAGAGTTGGGTGTAGTTCATTACGGACCATCATAAGCACACAGAAGGAGTCCTCTGTGCCTATATAAAAAATGCTATATCCCACAAACTAACCTAATTGACCAGTAAATTCATGTTGATTGTGCTCTTGCAAAGATATCACATCTAGCTTCATGCTAGCAACATAAGACCATGAAAGTCACCCTTTTTTAGGTTTGCACAACCCACAAAACATTATGTGTCATGCATTTGATCAGTGCGATGATTTATATACAATGGAGAGTATGTACAAGGCCATGAAACTGTAATTATGGGACATCAGGTGGTGTTCATGGGAACATCACCCGATCTAAAACATCATTACTAAGGTCATCTTCAAACTAGCATCATAATACTTCCCAAGATAGGGCTGTTGTCCTGTAACTATGAGGACATCCTTATCTATGCCTTTTACAATTTTTGCCCAAGCATCATCAATGGTTGTACCACCATCTCCCTTGTTCACATAGACATTTGGCTGTTTGCCAAATGTCCATCAGATTTGGGAACCATATAGTTTCTTTTAATTATCGATCGCTTTGCTTTAAGAGGCTTTTTGGCAAGGTCCAACCTTGAGACTTGCATTTTGCCCTTTTGCTTGGAGGTAGCCGCTAGAGTTACTAGCTGAGATACCAAGACTTGCTTTCCTTTGCCTTTTTAGTTCTGAGTCTGTGTAATGTTTAGCGATTTAGCCTTCTGTTGGACATTGTGCCTTGTATAGTGACAAGATCTAGCTCTTTAGGGATAGCCGAGGGAGGCGACAGCAATTGCGGTTCGGAACATTCTGATTGCATATGTCCAAATTTCCCACATTAGAAACATGTGTCTGCAAATTTTCCCCATTCAATTTGAAAGGCCTTTCTCCTATTTGAGTCAATGACATATTTCAAGGTTCAAAAATTAAATGCTTGAAAACGCAAAGACCCATTTAAATTAAATTGGAGGATTCATGGTAAGAGGTTTTAATGTAACAGTCGAGCAATTTAATTGTTAAATTAAAAAACCCCTCTCTCTCTCTCTCTCTCTCTCACACACACACACACTTTTTTTTGTAAAGCTCAATGTCATTAATTACAAGTGGGAAACCTCAAAACGAGGAAAACCCACCAAAAAGATCACACTTTTCATTTACAAGTGGGAAACCTGTAAGCGAGGAAAACCCAAAAAAAGAAAAGTAACTATAGGCTCCACCACCTAGAAGCAATCAAAGTAAATCCTATAAGCATCAAGAGTGATGTCCCCAGCATCATAAGCAAAATGAAGCGCGTTACCAAGCGAGAACTTGAAGTAATGGAAGGGAACAATGTCATTGGCTTGGAACATGAGGTTGTTCCGAACATGCCATATGGTCCAAAAGACCCAGAATCGGACCCAGCTGAAAAATACTGCAAACTGAGACTGCGATGCTTGTAACACCCCAAAAAGCCAAAAGCATCTGTGAAAAATGCCCGAAGGGAAACGAAGGCGAAGAGCAGTCGAGACCTGGCGAATGAACGATCTGGAGCATACACAACCCCATAGTAAATGTGGGACAGTCTCCTCAGTAGCTTTACATCGGACACAACGCGAAGGCGCAATATGACGTGCATGTAACAAGCTACCAACAGGAAGAGCACCAACCAAACAGCGCCACAAGAACAGGCGTTCTTTAAGAGGCAGATGACTTTTCCAAATGCGAAACAATGTACGTTTCCACCACATTGAAGATTTGGAGAGAGACCATAGCTGATTACCATGTCTGACTATCCATGCATCCGATTGCAAGAGGGCATAAACTGTCCCAGCTGAAATACATTCCATAGCAGTGGTTCCAAGATTCCAATCAGATAGACGGGAATCCACATTCAGGCGAGGTAAAGGAGAAATATCAGCAATCATCCGCTGAATTTCTGTCCAAAGATGAGAATAATGGGATCCCAATTGAAAACGATCCGCCGCAACAGAGAAAGAAAGAACCTGACCTGTGTCATCCACCACCTGATGTATCTGACAAATTCCTTTTTGAGATAGAAAATATGCCTGACGAGGTGAACGGTCAACCAAAGTGGAAGAAAATACACGACTCCAATGCAAACTCTCTAGCCGCAGGGAATTGCCCATCAAAGATCGCTCACACACACACACACACACACACACACACACACACAGCTCGTCGTCTGCTGCCGAAGCAATTAAATCTGATGGTGCCGATAAGCAGTGTTTCTCCATCGCTATGCGCTGCAGAAGGAGGCTCGTCAAAAGGCGATCGATTGAAACATCAACAACCTCGCGTAAAATTGCAAAGGAAGCATCGTCGCAGGAGGATACCCTCGCTTGCCCAGACCCATCAGACTATGCCTCTCTACTGCGCTCTGTCGGACAATCCGGGTCCCTCTTGGACTGCAAGCGCATCCACAACCGACTCAAAAACCATCTCAAACGAAACATCTTCCTTGCAAACCTTGTCGTACAAATGTACGGCAACTGCGGAGCACCTGCAGAGGCACGTGCATTCTTTGATGCCATGCATAGCCGTGACTTGTTCTCATGGAATTTCATGCTTAAAACTTATGTTAAATCCGGGCATGACCATGATGCCCTCCAACTGTTCGAGCAAATGCATCAGGAAGGCACCATGCCAAATAAGTTCCTGTATGTCACCACCCTGTCTTTGTTTTCCAGCAATGACACCATCGCCAATGGGAAACTCATACATGCACGTGTTGCCAATGGCGAATACGCTTCAGACATGATTTTGCAGACTGCCCTTGTTAGTATGTATGCCAAATGTGGCAGCTTGAAGGATGCTAGCTGGATGTTTGACAAAATGCAGGTAAGAGATGCAGCATCATGGAACCCCATTGTTGCAGGGTATGCTCAACAAGGGTCGCGCAAAGAAGCCATGGAACTGTTCGGGCGAATGCGGCTCGAAGGGCTATCATCAAATACGGCTACAATAGTCACTGTTCTGTCTACATGTTTCAATCGTGCAGCTCTTGCTGACGGCAGGTGGATGCACTCTCAGATCAAGGGCACAGAACTGGAGTCTGATATCACAGTGGGAAATGCCCTCATTGCCATGTATGGGAAGTGTGGCAGTCTGGAAGATGCTGATAGAGTGTTTGATGAAATGCCAAACCGGAACAAGGTCACCTTTCTTAACATCCTTACTGCATGTGCCTGCCAGGCATCTCTAGCCAAAGCCAAAAGGTTGCATGACTGCATTTCGGAAAGTGGCCTGGAGCTTGAGGTTGTTATCGGAAATGCCCTTATCAACATGTATGGAAAGTGTGGGGGTTTGAAAGAGGCACGGAGAATGTTTGACAAAATGGTCGAGCGAAATTTGATCTCATGGAATGCCTTGCTTTCAGGATATGCCCAGAATGGGGAAGGTAAGCGCGCCCTTCAACTCTTTAAGCAGATGCATCAAGAAGGAGTGATGCCGAACAAGATCACCTTTGTAAGCAGCGTAGATGCTTGTGCTAGCCTACAAGATGAAATACAAGGGAAATGGCTTCATGCTTCTATTAGGAACAGTGAGTTTGAGCTGGATGTTATCTTGGGGACTGCTTTTATTCACATGTATGGCAAATGTAATAACATGGAGGATGCCCAAGATTATTTTGACAAGATACCTGAACGTGATGTGCCCTGCTGGAATGCCATCATTACAGTGTACTCACAACACGATGAGAGCAAGTGTGCCCTCTTACTTTTTGATCAAATGCAGCAGGAGGGAGTGTTGCCAGACAAGATCACCTTTGTTAGTATTTTTACCGCGTGTACTGGCGAAACAGTCCTCCAGGAAGGCAAGCAGCTACATGCTCGCATTGCTTTTAATGGCATAGCTTCAGATGTTGTTGTTGGAAATGCTTTGATCAACATGTATGGCAAGTGCAGTAGTCTTGAAGATGCACTTAGTTTTTTTGACAGCATGGCCAAGCGGGACCATGTCACTTTTATAAACATCTTTTCTGTATGTGCCAGTAAAGCTGCTCTGCCTGAAGGTTGCCAGCTTCATGCCCGTATTATGGGCAGTGCAGTTGAGGCAGATGTTGTAGTAGGAAATGCACTCATCAACATGTATGGCAAGTGTGGCAGCTTGGAATATGCTAGATCTTTTTTCAACCAAATGCCAGAGCGGAATGTGGTCTCATGGAATGCCATGCTATCAGTGTATGCACAGAACGGGCTGGGTGAACTTGCATTGGACTTGTTCATCCAAATGAGTCATGAAGGTGCGATGCCAAATGCTGTGACTTTAGTATGCATTCTTTCAGCATGCAGTCATACAGGTCTAGTGGATGAAGGTCGTGACTATTTCTATTCAATGACTCGGAAATATGGTATTGCACCCAATGCAGATCATTACAACTGCATGATTGATTTGCTTGCAAGAGCAGGGATGTTAGATGAAGCAGAGGAATTGATAAAAAGAATGCCCTTCGAACCTTCTGTTGTGACCTGGACAACCTTGCTTGGTGCCTGCAGAAATCAAGTTGATGCAGATCGAGGAGCACGTGCAGCAAAACGGGTCTTTAAACTTAATCCAGGGAAGTCTTCAGCCTATGTAACACTTTCCAACATATTTACTGCAGCAGGCAGGGAAGATGATGCAGCTATTACAATTAGCTTGATGAAGGGCCTCAAAATGCAGCCAAGATATTATCTAGTTGAAGACGCAAGCAGGGTTGACAGGAATTACAACTGCGAAAAGATAAGTTGTGCTGAGTTGCAGAGTTTGAACACGCAGATGGAAGAATATGCGGTTGCATGATTAGCATATTTAGGGTCATGACTAAGGCCAGATACACTTAATTCTAATGGAATGGGGAAAGGCCTTGGATGGACAAATTGTCCTCTCCAAGGATTACAGGTAGACATTTATGTCTTAAGGTTATTTCTCTCTGGCTGTCAGCACACTTCTTATTTTCACCAAAGAAAGTCGGGATTTTTCTTCTGCTGGATGAGAGATTGTCCATTGAAAGGCTCTCTCTTCAATTGCACAAAGCATGAAAATTCTTGCGCACGAACCTACAGGCCTCCAGGTAGTCTCTTTGAAAAAGTATGTTGATCTTTTTGAGGTTTGTTTGTTGGTTATGACTGTTATTGTTAGAATCCCCATCACACTATTGTTGAAGATGGAGTGTTTGGCTATGCATCTGCAGTAATCATTCGTTGCAAGCCTGTGCCATTTTATCCTCATTGCTATTTTGCTAACCCTGTAAGCACATCTACATGGACCAGCGTGCTAGAGCCCTGGAGTTGATTACGTAACAAGCATGTGAGGCTTGTTGCTTAATTTGTACTTACGTTCATATTGGAACTCTTAAATACATCAATTGGGAAAAGTAGTGCTTGCTGGCCTTAGCCCGGATTTTGTTCTCTTGTAATGTCCCGTCCCTTCCTCTTTTTTTTAACCCTCCCTTCCTTTCCTTCTCCCTGTGAAAAATGCAGGGGTGAGGATGAGCTTGAGCACCTTGCAAGCAAACACACACACACACACACATACACACACACACACACACACACACACGAGTAGACAAGCACACAAGAGAAAGCAGTCCTCCGATTTGCCAATAAAGTCACTCACTTGGCTTTATAGTTGCAAAAATAAGAAGAGGACAAGAAAGGGCAATTCCTCTGCGGTTTAGACATGCAAATCCAATGGGATGTGTGTATGTTTGAGCCACAGACCTTTGATTGGGCACTTACGCTTGTTCAAAGTGCCGAGATGAAATACAATGGTGGAAAACCGAAGACCTCCCAGCTTAGAGTGGTCAAGGCAGTAGCTACCAATGCAGGCCATAACTAGAACCAATCGGGGTCTAGCCCAGGAGCCTTTGGCTCCAAGAACTTGAACAATCACCTTGCCTTACTCCAGACCAAAAGGCTTAGAACCATAACCAATCGGAGGTATGCTCCAAGAGCCTTTGGCTCCAAGAACTCGAACAATGCACCTCGCCTTACTCTAGACTAGAAGGCTTAGGGCGGTAAGATCAACCCCGAGGAACAAGACCAGGATAAGGAGATGCGATGTTTCTTTTGTCATACGAAAGGACATACTTCTAGGGCATGCCCTAAGAACTTAGAAGACCCATGCACAGACTACCACCAACATCCTTTGTGGTGAACTAGCCTCCCACGTTTGCCCCTGAGGTTGTCGCTAGTCCTCCAGCTGTCAATCCTACGGTTGGTGCCATTGTCAACCGGGAGCTCAAAGATAAGTAGAAGGGCAACCATGCCAAGGAGTGAGTGAAATGAGTTACTCAAGATATTTGGCTACATAGGTGGCGAGAGTTGTCGTTCTATTTGACAGCGGCAGCACGGAGGAAGTGGTTATAGAATAGGCCGTTGGGTGAGAGTTCGTTTCCTGTTGACATCAGTGGATAAGCAAGTGGAGGGGTTCAGTACAAGCATGACCACAAGCATCGAGTTTGAAGCTTGTTGTGCTAAGTTAGTCATCCAGGACAGAACTTGTGTGAGAATTTATGGTTGTCCCTCTTGTAGGTGCAAACCTTATCTTAGGAATCCAGTGGTTTCATATGTTTACCCTAGACATTGACTAGGAGCATCACACTTTTCGGATTACTCGAAATGTGTCCAAGGATCCCGTGATTATAAAATGTGAGCTAGGGATACTTAACTTTTTGATCATTAGCCATATCAAGGCTAAACGAGAGATTCTGAGAGGTGCACGATGTGTGGTGATCGGTTGCTAGTGCTTTTGAGAAATACAAGGCCCTGCATGATTGGTTCTAGAAGATCTTTCTACAATTTCTTTCCTAAGCTCCTCCATCTAGTCAGGAGGACCACAAAATTGAGCTCATCCTAGGCGCTGATTCCCCAAGCAAGTTTCCATATCACCTTAGCAAGGCCATGGAAACGGAGTTGGACCGTCAACTCCAAGAGTTGTTGCAATCTGGTTTCATACGTTCTAGTGTGTCTCCTTTCGTAGCCTCGATCCTTTTGTAAAAAAAAAAATGGATTTGTCATGTGCATGTTTGCCCATGGACATATCCAGATGCTAGTCCAGAAGGGGCAGCCAGTAAAAGATAACTAGAACTAGGATTTGGAGCACAAAGTGCAGAAGTGGCAGTGTTGGACTTGGAGCAGGGCATGGAAGAGATGGAAGGGGTGCTGTAGGCTACACAGAGTGGAGTCGGTTGTACCAGATCCAGGCGCTTTTGCGTTTAATGATGGATGCCCTGTCGGCTGCATGGAGAACAGCGCTTAAGCATTTAATGCATAGTCGGACAGCGCTAAAACATTTAATGCATAGTCGGCTGGCCGACCAGTAGTCGGCCATCATTCCAAGTGTTCAAGAAGGCCTATAAAAGGCATACGTGCTCATTGATGAACTCATTTAACTCTTTAGGAGTTGGGTCCCTAGTTTAGGAATGTTTTGGTGATGTTCACCTTTTCAAGAAGGCAGCCAAGGGCTGTAGATGTAGGTACCTTTTTGAACCATCAGAAATATATTGAAATTCCAGCCATATCTCTCTCTCTCTACTCTCCCTTCTGTCTGCGTTTTTGCATCAGCATGTTTCCAGTGGTGTTTAGGGCTGAAAGAAGACTCCCAGAGCTTCCGCGGGTTACATTGGTATGAGAGCATCAAGCTCAGCAAAGCTAAACACTGATTCAGTCCCATATGATGGTGTATAGGTCCAAGGTACAGGAAAGTATACGGATACGAAGCCCAAGGCAAGGAATACAGAATCGAGAAGAGCTCCCAAGAGGTTTGTTGGTGGTGTTCCACAAAGCCAGAGGGGATGGCAGTCCTATGAGCGAGATAGGTTCTTGGGCAACGGTCCCAAGGGAGGATTATCCTCCAAGGGGTGATGTGAGAGTGCCAGACTCATTTCTCAAGAATGAAGACCAAGACCGTGTTCAGAGTCAGGGCAGGAATGGATTGGGGACTGGATGGAACAGATGCATAGATCTTATTCAGAGTCAGAGTGGTTTTGGAGACCGGGCTGGGTTTTCAGAGAAAAGGGTTGCCAGAGATGGATGGATGACAGAGGGACTTCGGGAAAAAGAATGGGATGATGACAGTCATCCAAGAACAAGTTGGAATCGTGTCATCAAGTTTAGTAGAGGGGGATGTCATGTGCATGTTTGCCCATGGACATATCCAGATGCTAGTCTAGAAGGGGCAGCCAGTAAAAGATAACTAGAACTAGGATTTGGAGCACAAAGTGCAGAAGTGGCAGTGTTGGACTTGGAGCAGGGCATGGATGAGATGGAAGTCCGAAGGGGTGCTGTAGGCTACACAGAGTGGAGTCGACTGTACCAGATTCAGGCGCTTCTGCGTTTAATGATTGTCACATGCACTCTGCACTCAGTGCATGGTGACAAGATGGCTCATCATCAGAAGTGCAACATTTGTACAGTTTTAGAACCCAGTAGGATGATATTTGTCGTATGCCGTGACCCCATTGTACATCCTCAGTCCAGGATAAGTCAGGCACGAGCTACGTAGGTCATTCCTCAGCCTTAGTGGGTCAGTCAGTCAGTCAAGTCCCTTAACCCACTTGGAGAGAATCATTCATGCATGTAGAGTCAGTAGAAGCCTTAGGGTTTGCATCAGAAAGCACTCTGCATCTTGCATAATATGCATACATATGCCTGTGCATCATTTAGAACATCCCCAAAGCCTTAGGGAATTTACTGGGATTTATCTGGTATTTTTTCCATATTTATTAGTATTTATTTAGCATTATTTGCATTATTGGGCATTTATAAATATTAACTTTATTAAATGACCAACCTCCAGTTAGTATAAATAGGCTTGCCTAGAGCCTCTTTTCCTCATTCAGTCTTCATTGTGCTAAGAGCTCTCCTCCTTCTTGCTTTCAGCCCAAGACTAATCCAGCCCTAGAGCCCATAAGCTTTCTTCTCCAGCCCTTGAGAACCATAGCTTCAGCCAAGCCCTAGGCGCCTGCCTTCAGCCTCATTCAGCCCTGAATTCAGCATCAGTTCAGGCCCACAGTTCAGCATAGATCAACGCCAGCAATCAGCAATCTTCTCTGCGTTTTCGCACAGCCGTACAGTAGTCCATCTGCGTTTCTGTTCCAGTCGTACAGCAGCCCTGCAGCCTCTGTTTGCTCATGCGTTTCAGTCCTCAGCCCTCTCTACAGTTCAGCGTTTCTGTCCACAGCAGATTCCAGCCCTGAAGGTTCAGTCTACAGCAGTTTCCAGCCCTGAAACAGTTGTTTGCATCAGTGTCCAGCCTTCTGTGCATCATCCACACATTCAGCAGTCATCCGGTGAAGGTAACACAGCATTCATATGTGTTTTCAGCATTCTAACAGTGTGTAGAACAGTCCACCTTCTTCTTCTCTCAGCCTCAGGTGTGCAGCCCTTCCTCATGCCCTTGGGAAGAGTGCATAGGCTCGAGATCAAGTCATTGAGGTGTTTCTACAGCAATGTACAGATCAGCCGCTCTCCGATCCTCCGAGATCTTGCGTTTGGCTTATCTACAGTCCAAAGTCATTCTCTCTAAAGTAATAAAGCAAATACTATCTCGTTATCGGGATAGGGGGCCCTTCAGTGGGTAATTCGGGACCCAATCTGGTGTACAGTTCTCATATCTCTCTCTCTCATCTCTTTAAAGTTTGAAGTAATGAAATGGATTGCTAAACTCACGAAACTCAGGATACAGAAGACGGTGTGAGCATTTGTGTGACAGGATCAACCAATACAAAGACTTCCGCTGCATATCACAATGATGGATGCCTTGTCGGCTGCATGGAGAACAGCGCTTAAGCATTTAATGCACAGTCAGACAGCGCTAAAACATTTAATGCACAGTCGACTGGCTGACTAGTAGTCGGCCATCATTCAAGTGTTCAAGAAGGACTATAAAAGGCATACGTGCTCATTGATGAACTCATTCAACTCTTTAGGAGTTGGGTCCCTAGTATAGGAATGTTTTGGTGATGTTCACCTTCTCAAGAAGGCAGCCAAGGGCTGTAGATGTAGGAACCTTTTTGTACCGTCAGAAATATACTGAAATTCCAGCCATATATCTCTCTCTCTCTACTCTCCCTTCTGTCTGCGTTTTTGCATCAGCATGTTTCCAGTGGTGTTTAGGGCTGAAAGAAGACTCCCAGAGCTTCCGCGGGTTACATTGGTATCAGAGCATCAGGCTCAGCAAAGCTAAACACTGATTCAGTCCCATATGATGGTGTACAAGTCCAAGGTACAGGAAAGTATACGGATAAGAAGCCCAAGGCAAGGAATACAAAATCGGGAAGAGCTCCCAAGAGGTTTGTTGAAGGTGTTCCACAAAGCTAGAGGGGATGGCAGTCCTGTGAGCCAGATAGGTTCTTGGGCAACGATCCCAAGGGAGGATTATCCTCCAAGGGGTGATGTGAGAGTGCCAGACTCATTTCTAAGGAATGAAGACCAAGACCGTGTTTAGAGTCAGGGTAGGAATGGATTGGGGACTGGATGGACAGATGCATAGATCTTATTTAGAGTCAAAGGTTTTTGAGACCGGGCCAGGTGTTCAAAGGAAAGGGTTGCCAGAGATGGATGGATGAGAGAGGGACTTCGGGAAAAAGAATGGGATGATGACAGTCATCCAAGAACAAGTTGGAATCCCGTCATCAAGTTTAGTAGAGGGGGATTTCATGTGCATGTTTGCCCATGGACATATCCAGATGCTAGTCCAAAAGGGGTAGCCAGTAAAAGATAACTAGAACTAGGATTTGGAGCACAAAGTGCAGAAGTGGCAGTGTTGGACTTGGAGCAGGGCATGGAAGAGATGGAAGTCCGAAGGGGTGCTGTAGGCTACACACAGTGGAGTCGACTGTACCAGATTCAGGTGCTTTTGCGTTTAATGATGGATGCTCTGTCGGCTGCATGGAGAACAGCGTTTAAGCATTTAATGCACAATCAGACAGCGCTAAAACATTTAATGCACAGTCGGCTTGGTCGGCCATCATTCCAAGTGTTCAAGAAGGCCTATAAAAGGCATACGTGCTCATTGATGAACTCATTCAACTCTTTAGGAGTTGGGTCCCTAGTATAGGAATGTTTTGGTGATGTTCACCTTTTCAAGAAGGCAGCCAAGGGTCCGTGTTTAGAGTCAGGGCAGGAATGGATTGGGGACTGTGGGCCGGGTTTTCAGAGAAAAGGGTTGCCAGAGATGGATGGATGGATGACAGAGGGACTTCGGGAAAAAGAATGGGATGATGAGAGTCATCCAAGAACAAGTTGGAATCCCGTCATCAAGTTTAGTAGAGGGGGATGTCATGTGCATGTTTGCCCATGGACATATCCAGATGCTAGTCCAGAAGGGGCAGCCAATAAAAGATAACTAGAACTAGGATTTGGAGCACAAAGTGCAGAAGTGGCAGTGTTGGACTTGGAGCAGGGCATGGAAGAGATGGAAGGGGTGCTGTAGGCTACACAGAATGGAGTCGGCTGCACCAGATTCAGGCGCTTCTGCGTTTAATGATGGATGCCCTGTCGGCTGCATGGAGAACAGCGCTTAAGCATTTAATGCACAGTCGGACAGCGCTAGAACATTTAATGCACAGTCGGCTGGCCGACCAGTAGTCGGCCATCATTCCAAGTGTTGAAGAAGGCCATAAAAGGCATACGTGCTCATTGATTAACTCATTCAACTCTTTAGGAGTTGGGTCCCTAGTATAGGAATGTTTTGGTGATGTTCACCTTTTCAGGAAGGCAGCCAAGGGCCCGTGTTCAAAGTCAGGGCAGGAATGGATTAGGGACTGGATGGAACAGATGCATAGATCTTATTCAGAGTCAGAGTGTTTTTGGAGACCGGGCCGGGTTTTCGGAGAAAAGGGTTGCCAGAGATGGATGGATGACAGAGGGACTTCGGGAAAAAGAATGGTATGATGACAGTCATCCAAGAACAAGTTGGAATCCCGTCATCAAGTTTAGTAGAGGGGGATGTCATGTGCATGTTTTCTTTTGCCCATGGACATATCCAAATGCTAGTCTAGAAGGGGCAGCCAGTAAAAGATAACTAGAATTAGGATTTGGAGCACAAAGTGCAGAAGTGGCAGTGTTGGACTTGGAGCAGGGCATGGAAGAGATGGAAGGGGTGCTGTAGGCTACACACAGTGGAGTCGGCTGTACCAAATTCAGGCGCTTCTGCGTTTAATGATGGATGCCTGTCGGCTGCATGGAGAACAACGCTTAAGCATTTAATGCACTGTCGGAGAGCGCTAAAACATTTAATGCACAGTTGGCTGGCCGACCAGTAGTCGGCCATCATTCCAAGTGTTCAAGAAGGCCTATAAAAGGCATACGTGCTCATTGATGAACTCATTCAACTCTTTTAGGAGTTGGGTCCCTAGTATATGGGTTGCCAGAGATGGATGGATGACAGAGGGACTTCGGGAAAAAAATTGGCATGATGACAGTCATCCAAGAACAAGTTGGAATCCCGTCATCAAGTTTAGTAGAGGGGGATGTCATGTGCATGTTTGCCCATGGACATATCCAGATGCTAGTCTAGAAGGGGCAGGCACTAAAAGATAACTAGAACTAGGATTTGGAGCACAAAGTGCAGAAGTGGCAGTGTTGGACTTGGAGCAGGGCATGGAAGAGATGGAAGGGGTGCTGTAGGCTACACACAGTGGAGTCGGTTGTACGAGATTCAGGCGCTTCTCCGTCTAATGATGGATGCTCTGTCGGTTGCATGGAGAACAGCCCTTAAGCATTTAATGCAGAGTCGGACAGCGCTAAAACATTTAATGCACAGTGGGCTGGCCGACCAATAGTCGGCCATCATTCAAAGTGTTCAAGAAGCCCTATAAAAGGCATACGTGCTCATTGATGAACTCATTCAACTCTTTAGGAGTTGGGTCCCTAGTATAGGAATGTTTTGGTGATGTTCACCTTTTTAAGAAGGCAGCCAAGGGCCCGTGTTCAGAGTCAGGGCAGGAATGGATTGGGGACTGGATGGAACAGATGCATAGATCTTATTCAGAGTCAGAGTGGTTTTGGAGACCGGGCCAGGTTTTCAGAGAAAAGGGTTGCCAGAGATGGATGGATGGATGACAGAGGGACTTCGGGAAAAAGAATGGGATGATGACAGTCATCCAAGAACAAGTTGGAATCCCGTCATCAAATTGAGTAGAGGGGGATGCCATGTGCATGTTTGCCCATGGACATCCAGATGCTAGTTCAGAAGGGGCAGCCACTAAAAGATAACTAGAACTAGGATTTGGAGCACAAAGTGCAGAAGTGGCAGTGTTGGACTTGGAGCAGGGCATGGAAGAGATGGAAGGGGTGCTGTAGGCTATACACAGTGGAGTCGGTTGTACGAGATTCAGGCGCTTCTCCGTCTAATGATGGATGCTCTGTCGGCTGCATGGAGAACAGCCCTTAAGCATTTAATGCACAGTCGGACAGCGCTAAAACATTTAATGCACAGTCGGCTGGCCGACCAGTAGTCGGCCATCATTCCAAGTGTTCAAGAAGCCCTAAAAAAGGCATACGTGCTCATTGATGAACTCATTCAACTCTTTAGGAGTTGGGTCCCTAGTATTCACCTTTTCAAGAAGGCAGCCAAGGGCCCGTGTTCAGAGTCAGGGTAGGAATGGATTGGGGACTGGATGGAACAGATGCATAGATCTTATTCAGAGTCAGAGTGGTTTTGGAGACCGGGCCAGGTTTTCAGAGAAAAGGGTTGCCAGAGATGGATGGATGGATGACAGAGGGACTTCGGGAAAAAGAATGGGATGATGACAGTCATCCAAGAACAAGTTGGAATCCCGTCATCAAGTTTAGTAGAGGGGGATGTCATGTGCATGTTTGCCCATGGACATATCCAGATGCTAGTCCAGAAGGGGCAGCCACTAAAAGATAACTAGAACTAGGATTTTGGAGCACAAAGTGCAGAAGTGGCAGTGTTGGACTTGGAGCAGGGCATGGAAGAGATGGAAGGGGTGCTGTAGGCTACACACAGTGGAGTCGACTGTACGAGATTCAGGCACTTCTCCGTCTAATGATGGATGCTCTGTCGGCTGCATGGAGAACAGCCCTTAAGCATTTAATGCACAGTCGGACAGCGCTAAAACATTTAATGTACAGTCGGCCATCATTCCAAGTGTTCAAGAAGGCGTATAAAAGGCATACGTGCTCATTGATGAACTCATTCAACTCTTTAGGAGTTGGGTCCCTAGTATAGGAATGTTTTGGTGATGTTCACCTTTTCAAGAAGGCAGCCAACGGCCTGTGTTCAGAGTCAGGGCAGGAATGGATTGGGGACTGGATGGAACAGATGCATAGATCAGTCAGAGTGGTTTTGGAGACCGGGCCGGGTTTTCAGAGAAAAGGGTTGCCAGAGATGGATGGATGGATGACAGAGGGACTTCGGGAAAAAGAATGGGATGATGACAGTCATCCAAGAATAAGTTGGAATCCCGTCATCAAGTTTAGTAGAGGGGGATGTCATGTGCATGTTTGCCCATGGACATATCCAGATGCTAGTCGAGAAGGGGCAGCCAATAAAAGATAACTAGAACTAGGATTTGGAGCACAAAGTGCAGAAGTGGCAGTGTCGGACTTGGAGCAGGGCATGGAAGAGATGGAAGGGGTGCTGTAGGCTACACACAGTGGCGTCTGCTGTACCAGATTCAGGCGCTTCTGCGTTTAATGATGGATGCTCTGTCGGCTGCATGGAGAACAACGCTTAAGCATATAATGCACAGTCAGATAGCGCTAAAACATCTAATGCACAGTAGGACAGCGCTAAAACATTTAATGCACAGTCGGCTGGCCGACAAGTAGTCGGCCATCATTCCAAGTGTTCAAGAAGGCCTATAAAAGGCATACGTGCTCATTGATGAACTCATTCAACTCTTTAGGAGTTGGGTCCGTAGTGTAGGAATGTTTGGTGATGTTCACCTTTTCAAGAAGGCAGCCAAGGGTCCGTGTTCAGAGTCAGGGCAGGAATGGATTGGGGACTGGATGGAACAGATGCATAGATCTTATTCAGAGTCAGAGTGGTTTTGGAGACCGGGCCGGGTTTTCAGAGAAAAGGGTTGCCAAAGATGGATGGATGGATGACAGAGGGACTTCGGGAAAAACAATGGGATGATGACAGTCATCCAAGAACAAGTTGGAATCCCGTCATCAAGTTTAGTAGAGGGGGATGTCATGTGCATGTTTGCCCATGGACATATCCAGATGCTAGTCCAGAAGGGGCAGGCACTAAAAGATAACTAGAACTAGGATTTCGAGCACAAAGTGTAGAAGTGGTAGTGTTGGACTTGGAGCAGGGCATGGAAGAGATGGAAGGGGTGCTGTAGGCTACACAGTGGAGTCGGCTGTACCAGATTCAGGCGCTTCCTTGTCTAATGATGGATGCTCTGTCGGCTGCATGGAGAACAGCGCTTAAGCATTTAATGCACAGTCGGACAGCGCTTAATGCACAGTCGGCTGGCCGACCAGTAGTCGGCCATCATTCCAAGTGTTCAAGAAGGCCTATAAAAGGCATACGTGCTCATTGATGAACTCATTCAACTCTTTAGGAGTTGGGTCCCTTGTATAGGAATGTTTTGGTGATGTTCACCTTTTCAAGAAGGCAGCCAAGGGCCTGTGTTCAGAGTCAGGGCAGGAATGGATTGGGGACTGGATGGAACAGATGCATAGATCTTATTCAGAGTCAGAGTGGTTTTGGAGACCGGGCCGGGTTTGCAGAGAAAAGGGTTGCCAGAGTTGGATGGATGGATGACAGAGGGACTTCGGGAAAAAGAATGGGATGATGACAGTCATCCAAGAACAAGTTGGAATCCCGTCATCAAGTTTAGTAGAGGGGGATGTCATGTGCATGTTTGCCCATGGACATATCCAGATGCTAGTCCAGAAGGGGCAGCCAATAAAAGATAACTAGAACTAGGATTTGGAGCACAAAGTGCAGAAGTGGCAGTGTTGGACTTGGAGCAGGGCATGGAAGAGATGGAAGGGGTGCTGTAGGCTACACACAGTGGTGTGGGCTGTACCAGATTCAGGCGCTTGTGCGTTTAATGATGGATGCTCTGTCGGCTGCATGGAGAACAGCGCTTAAGCATTTAATGCACAGTCAGATAGCGTTAAAACATGCACAGTCGGACAACGCTAAAACATTTAGTGCACAGTCGGCTGGCCGACAAGTAGTCGGCCATCATTCCAAGTGTTCAAGAAGGCCTATAAAAGGCATATGTGCTCATTGATGAACTCATTCAACTCTTTAGGAGTTGGGTCCCTAGTATAGGAATGTTTGGTGATGTTCACCTTTTCAAGAAGGCAGCCAAGTGTCCGTGTTCAGAGTCAGGTTAGGAATGGATTGGGGGCTGGATGGAACAGATGCATAGATCTTATTTAGAGTCACAGTGGTTTTGGAGACCGGGCCGGGTTTTCAGAGAAAAGGGTTGCCAGAGATGGATGGATGGATGACAGAGGGACTTCGGGAAAAAGAATGGGATGATGACAGTCATCCAAGAATAAGTTGGAATCCCGTCATCAAGTTTAGTAGAGGGGGATGTCATGTGCATGTTTGCCCATGGACATATCCAGATGCTAGTCGAGAAGGGGCAGCCAATAAAAGATAACTAGAACTAGGATTTGGAGCACAAAGTGCAGAAGTGGCAGTGTTGGACTTGGAGCAGGGCATGGAAGAGATGGAAGGGGTGCTGTAGGCTACACACAAAGGAGTCGGCTGTACCAGATTCAGGCGCTTCCTTGTCTAATGATGGATGCTCTGTCGGCTGCATGGAGAACAGCGCTTAAGCATTTAATGCACAGTCGGACAGTGCTTAATGCACAGTCGGCTGGCTGACCAGTAGTCGGCCATCATTCCAAGTGTTCAAGAAGGCCTATAAAAGGCATACGTGCTCATTGATGAACTCATTCAACTCTTTAGGAGTTGGGTCCCTAGTATAGGAATGTTTTGGTGATGTTCACCTTTTCAAGAAGGCAGCCAAGGGCCCGTGTTCAGAGTCAGGTTAGGAATGGATTGGGGACTGGATGGAACAGATGCATAGATCTTTTTCAGATTCAGAGTGGTTTTGGAGACTGGGCCAGGTTTTCAGAGAAAAGGGTCGCCAGAGATGGATGGATGACAGAGGGACTTCGGGAAAAAGAATGGGACGATGACAGTCATCCAAGAACAAATTGGAATCCCGTCATCAAGTTTAGTAGAGGGGGATGTCATGTGCATGTTTGCTTTTGCCCATGGACATATCCAGATGCTAGTCCAGAAGGGGCAGCCACTAAAAGATAACTAGAACTAGGACTTGGAGCACAAACTGCAGAAGTGGCAGTGTTGGACTTGGAGTAGGGCATGGAAGAGATGGAAGGGGTGCTGTAGGCTACACACAGTGGAGTCGGCTGTACCAGATTCAGGCGCTTCTGCGTTTAATTATGGATGCCCTGTTGGCTGCATGGAGAACAACGCTTAAGCATTTAATGCACAGTCGGACAGTGCTAAAACATTTAATGCACAGTCGGCTGCATGGAGAACAGCGCTTAAGCATTTAATACACAGTCGGACAGCGCCGGCTGGCCGACCAGTAGTCGGCCATCATTCCAAGTGTTCAAGAAGGCCTATAAAAGGCATACGTGCTCATTGATGAACTCATTCAACTCTTTAGGAGTTGGGTCCCTAGTATAGGAATGTTTTGGTGATGTTCACCTTTTCAAGAAGGCAGCCAAGGGCTGTAGATGTAGGTACCTTTTTGTACCATCAGAAATATACTGAAATTCCAGCCATATCTCTCTCTCTCTCTACTCTCCCTTCTGTCTGCGTTTTTGCATCAGCATGTTTTCAGTGGTGTTTAGGGCTGAAAGAAGACTCCCAGAGCTTCCGCTCGTTACAAGATTTTCTCGACTTTGCATGGACTATCGTGCTCTCAATAAGCTGATAGTCAAAAGCAAGTTCTCAATGTCTTGGATTCACAACATCTTAGAGAGGTTGAATGAGAGTGGGTACCATCAAGTACGAATTGTGAAAGGGGACATCCCCAAAACACATTTGGATTTGAACGAGCCCCCTATGAGTTTGTGCCATGTGGTCATGCCCTTCGGCTTGACAAACTCCCCAACTACATTTAACTGCATGATGATGCGTGTGTTCAGAGACTTGATTAGCAAGTGTGTCTTCATCTTCTTGGATGACACACTGATTTTCTTAGCTACAGAAGAGCAACACAGAAAGTGATGAAGTTGCTGGAAAGCAATGAGCTGTATGTCAATGAGAAAAAATCGGAGCTTTATCTATTCTAGTTTCATTACCTTGGATACATCGTCAATGTCGAAGACATCCGATTAAATCGTGGGTGGCTGAAATCCTAAACTGAGAGATTCTAGAAACCACGTATGATATTCAGTCGTTTGTGGACATTTGCCATGCATATTCCATCCACATCGACATATTTTTTAACGTCTCGACAGCTCTCAGTGATTTGTATAAAGGTGTCAAGACTCGGAGGCAACATATTCAAACGACCCCTCGTGGATTACAGGCTTTCAAGGACCTTAAGATTGCATTATTTGAGGCTCCTTGCTTAGCACTAGCCTCATGGGATGACCAATTCCAGGTGATTACCGTTGCGAGTAACATCCCTTTTGGAGTGGTCTTAGAGGAGAATGGGCATCTAGTCGCTTACATGTACCATAAGTTGATTCCTGCCGAAAAAAACTACTTGGTCTATGATCGGGAGCTCCTCGTGGTGATACATGCCCTAAAGCATCGGAAGCACTTCCTCTATGGGTGACTTCGAGGTTCGTATGTGAAACCGATCCCGTCAAGTGGGAATAGACTCCGTTGGACACCCACACGCGTAATAGCACAACTTAATATCACAATTTGAAATGGACAACTTAATAACAACTTGAAATTGAAATGAAATAGATGGACACCAGCACTGGGGCCGGAACGGGCCGACCCCCCCTCAATATATGATATATTTATTGGGAGTATTTAACAAATACAATGCTCCATGGGTTCAAAGAACCAGATGATGTCCATGTACAAATGAATACAGTACCAAACAAAAGGCTCGAAGTTGACGTTCGAAGTAGAGCGACCACTTGAGTCATCTAGTCTCTACTTTTCTGTGCCTTCACTGGACTCCGCGGAGAGCGCCCCACTGGTGTTCCAGGACCACGCACAAGCAGGCGCTCCCGTACTAACGCCTGGCTCTCCCGATCTCAGCACCTTTGGACCGTGGTTCTCCAAGAGCTTGGACTACCCGGCACTGAACGGGTGTTTCCGTGGAGAGAATCCCTTACCAGATTTATCACAAAGTAATTTACTTAAATATGAAAATTCACTTACTTGTGGATTGCAGCCTGGAGGAGGAGATGGAGGCGCACAGTCACCTGCAGCCTGCTGGACAGAAGGAGCAGCCACCTTGATGAGAGATGTAACGCCTGGCTGCAACGTGGACAGCCGCGCCTGCAAGAGAGGAGGTGGTGTAGGTGCCTGCAGTAGACAGGCGCAGCCTGCTGGACAGAGGTGAAGCAACCGCCTGCTGGTGCTGGAGCTGGAGCGCAACTTTCTGGTGGTGGATACACAGTCGGCTGCTGTGGTAGGTAGCGTAGCCTGTTTGGCTGCCTGTCTGGAAGCGCACACACAGCCGCCTGGCTGCTGAGAATAGAGGGGACGCCTGCAGTAGACAGGCGCAGCCTGTATGGTCGCCTGCAAAGCAGAGAAAACAGCCCTATGAAGTTGGACACACAGCTGCTAAGGATGAAGCGCACAGGCAGCCGTCAGCCTGCTGGACAGAGGGCGCCGCCGTCAGCTGTGGGGGTGTAGTTTGCGCAGCCTGAAAAGATCGAGGAGATGAACGCCAGGGTTGATACGATGGAGGTGGTGGCTCTCTTTTTGTAAAGGTTGGAGAGGGAGTTGCACGACTAGAGTTGGCTGGCTCCCCATGTTTGCATGTGGGCGGCCAGCTCTATGGTGGTGTGGGTACCCACTCCCACACACACACAAGTCAAGTGTGGCTCCCCACCTTGGCCCCTAAGTGGGTGCCCAAAGTGGGTGCCCACTTTTAAGTGTATGTGAACATACAACCTTATAAAACAAAAGGTTAGAAATAAGATATCAAACCAACATGTGCAATATACTTACCACCTGTTCACATGCAACAAAACTCGTCAGAAGAGAGAGCAAACTTTACGACTCACTGGCAGGCGTCCCCGCTCAGTAAGTAACACGTCAAACAGGCAAACACAAAAATACAAGTCATGCGAAAACAGTTTCAAACATGCAGAACATGAGTGCATGTGCAAATAGTATCATGGACATATCTCCCGTTCATGGAATAAGTACAAAATATCTGTCGGGCACAAAAATGGCACGACGTAAAACATAAATCCTGGTCTTCCTATGGAGTGACAGTCCCATAGGTAAGACACAGTTCCAGGCACGAGCCTCCCTATGGAGTGACAGTCCCATAGGTAAGACACGGCACGAATACTGGCTCTTCCATGGCGTGACAATCCCATGGATAGAACACAGTCCAGGTCATACACGGGTGGCACCAATGTGGCTCCCGTTCATACGACACCTTCTTGCTAACACACGGGTGGCACCAGTCTGGCTCCCGTCCATGTCAAGCAAAAATACTGGCCTCTTCACATGAGACACCGGCCTGGCCTCAAGTGAACGAGACGCAAAAACTGGAGATGGACCAAATGGTCGGCCAATTGGTGACATCTCCCCGGGCTTCTAAAGAGTTGTCCTCAACTGAAAAGCCTCAAGATATGCCTGCAACAACTGTGGGTAATCAACAAAATAATCCTCATTTACCCACTTTGCATCAATAGGCAAATAATTCTTAAACTTCACAAGGTATCTCCTGGAAAGCTTTCCTGTAGGTAGCTCTCGCTCCTTGTGAAAAACAATCTGTTCTGGCTGGAGGATCTCCTCAAGCTCATCAATCTCGGGCGGATCTTTTGTGACAGGCTCGTCAGGATATGGCCCAACATATTTTCGAAATAGACTCACATGAAAAGCATTGTGAATCTTCCAGTGACTAGGTAAAGCAAGCCTGTAGGACACTTCATTGATCTTTTGAATCACCTTGAAGGGTCCATAATAGCGAGGAGAGCTTAGGATATGATCCTTCTCGTCCTGGCCTCTTCCGAAGCCTGGCCTTCTCAAATTTCAGCAAAACCCAATCACCTTCTTTGACTTGCATGTCCCGTCTATGCTTGTCAGCAGCCATTTTATGCTTATCTTGAGATCTTGCAATGGCTGTCCGCACCTGAGCAAAGGCTACATCCAAGTCACGAACATATTCATCAGCTAGCTGCAAAAATCTCATCCTTTGTACGAAGGATGGGTGGCAATACCACTCTGCCATAAATAATCTCAAACGGAGCCTTTCCTGTGGAGGCATGGATTGTATTGTTGTAGGCAAACTCAACAAGTGGAAGATACTTCTCCCATGCAATCTTTTGATCTGCCACATAACACTTCAATAAATCCAACACGGCTGAATTTGCAGCTTCACTTTGGCCATCCGTTTGGGGATGATAAGCTGATGAAAACTCAAGTTTAGTACCCATATTATCAAATAAAGCCCTCCAAAAGAGGCTCGTAGTCCTGGGATCTCTATCCCCAACAATGGATTTAGGCATGCCATGATGCTTAAAGATATTAGCAAGAAAAAGCTTTACCATATGATCAGCTTTAATGGTTTTCTTGACGGGCAAGAAATGAGCTTGCTTGCTAAACCTGTCCACAATGGTCCAAATAGCATCATTCCCATGCTGGGATCTAGGCAAGTCCATAATAAAATCCATAGTAATACTTTCCCAAGGTTGCAAGGGAATAGGCAATGGTTGAAGCAAACCTGGAGGTTTTTGCCTATCAAATTTCACCTTTTGGCAAGTAATACATGCACGCACATAAGCCTCAATGTCTTTACGCATGCTTGGCCAAAAGAAATATCTCTCAATCATGCGTGTAGTAGGCATGATACCTCTATGACCAGCATAAGGTGGAGCGTGAGACATTCGTCCATAACCTTTGGACGCAAATCCTTCACCACACATAGGCAATTATCTTTCATAAGATAACCCTCGTTGATAACATAAGAGGCATGTGAATGACCAGCCATCAAATCAGTCCATATATGGCAAAAATCAACATCCAAATGATACAAATCTTGCATAGCAGATAAGTCCCCATGAGAGGTCTGAAAATGAAACATGGAAAGAAAGTTTGCCATTCTCATCTGCTTCTCTGAAAGCTTTGTTTGAGATAGAAAGTATCTCAAGCTTTGATGATCTGTCTTGACTACAAATTCAGCCCCAAGAAGATAATGTTTCCATATCTTTAAAGCATGAATTACAGCCAAGAGCTCTTTCTCATAGATATCCATATGAAGCTCAGCATCATGCAAACGACGGCTCTCGTATGCAACTGCATGCCCTTCTTGATTTAGGACAGCTCCTATACAATCACCACAAGCATCACATTCAACTACGAATGACTTGTGGAAGTCAGGAACAATCAATACAGGTCCACATATGATAGCATGCTTGAGCTGCAAGAAAGCATCCTGTTCTTTTGAAGTCCATTTGAAAGTGGTTTTCTTCTTTGTGAGATCATGTAGAGGAGTGGCTATCATAGCAAAATGCCTTATGAAACGCGTATAATACGAACATAATCCCAGAAAACTACGTACTTGATGTACGTTTTGCAATTCTGGCCAATTCCGAATGGTCTCTAAGTAAACCGAGCCACTCACTCGGTATGCGGGTTTGTTAGGTGGAGAACTACCTGGCACAAGATCTATGCGATGATCTTCGGGCCTTTGGGGAGGTAATTCACCTGGCAATGCATCAGCAAAACAGTCGTTGAATGCATGAAGAAAATTCAGCCTATCGTTAGTCATAGCATCCACATTTTGATGATTTGGCACAAGGCTATCACGAACAAAAACCAAGTACGCAGAAAGACTCTTTTTTATTGCTTTATTAATTTGGATGTGTGATACAAGTGGGATGGAATCCCCTTCTTTGCCAGCATCAATAAAATGCATGCGGCCTTTATGCATAAAAGAAATCATATTGGTCTTGTACTCTTTGCGGGGTTCAAGCTTATGGTGCCATGGCTTGCCCAACAATACATCACATCCATTTAGTGGTGCAACTAGGAAATGTTCATTATCAAGGTAGCCCTGGATATGTATGTGCAACTTCCCTATCAATGGGGTAACCTGCACCTCTTTACCAACAAATGTAGCTTCGGCTTCAATCTGAGGTCCCATGTTCTCAACCTCAATACCCAATGCAGCTGCCGTTTGCATAGAGATGAAGTTATCGGTTGCACAGTCATCAAACATGAATAAGGCGGGCTGATCCTTGATTTGTCCCCAAGCCTTGCATACCATTCGCTCTTTTGCATCATGTTCAGTGTTTCCCTGCACATCGGGAACTGCATGTACATTAGCCTTGGTCTGCTTGTCATCGTGCTTAGGTTTGCGGTCAGGGCATTGTCGAAACATGTGCTCTTTGCTACCACAAGAAAAACATTTTCCCTCCTTGGCATATTGCTCTCTTTGCTCTGGGGTCAAGCCGAATTTGTTCTTCTTTGGGCCCTGATCTTTAGATGTGGTATTTTCAGCTTTACCACCCTTGTGGGTCTCTCGGAAGTTCTTTTTAGGAGGCTGTCCACCTTTTTGCAGATTTGGGACAGCCTTGTCTTTCCCCTTTGAACCTCCTTGATCCTGCTTAATTTTGAGCACCAATTGCTCCGTAGCAAGAGCAGAAGTTGTGAGCTGTTGCAAAGTATGTTTCGGGTGCAATTCAATGCCTGAATGATATGCTGGTTGAAGTCTAGAACGAAACTTCCTCTTTCTTTCATCCTCTGTGATTTGCATAGTGATTTGCATAAAAGGAGTTACTTCCAGCAACACTTTCCAGAACTTGTTGACATACTGTTGCACGCTTTCATTATCTCTTTGCTCAAGCCTGTCCCACTTTTGGGTGAGAGTTTGCTCCGCATTTGGTGGCAAAAACTGAGCATAGAATCTATCCTTAAATTCCTTCCAGGTGCAAATGGGGTTCTTGGTGATCGTTTTAGTGATCCACCAATGAGCAGCGGTTCCTTTCAAAAACATGCTAGCATGGCGTACTTTCAACTTCTCAGTGAAGTCCTCATCGCTAAAAGCAATGTCAAATTGTGCCATAAATGCTAACACTTTGGAAGCATCATGCTCTCCATGAAAAACATCATACTTAACAGATTTGTCACCTGCTTTAAATTCTTTGAGCTTTCTGGCATGAGGCTTATGGTCTTCTCTTTTTCTTTTCCCCTTCTCCAACGGGGCAGCCCTATCTGCATGGGCTCCATGGGCCATCATGGAAGTTTCATGAAGCACGGTGGCATGTGCTCCACGAACTTGAGAGTCAGATACATGTGACTTTCCTGCATAAGGCAATGTCTCTCCATGAGACAATTGAGTGGGCAAAGCTCTTCTAGTTGCAGACCTGTCACCCCTACCATGGGATACATGTCTTGAATGTATGTGACTTTCATGCCCTCCATGAGCACTAGCATACATATATCTGTCAGGCTTTGAGCCTTGTGGGGAAGACGCATGACGAGAGGTGACTGTCACCTCTTCCTTTTGCATAAAAGACCTCAACCTTTGAGATGCGGGATCTCCATGCTTCAAGCGAGGTGGATTTCTAAATTTCAGCTCTCCGTCGTCCCCCTCTTTGATGTCACCTGTGCGGAGGAGGTAGGAAAGTGCCAACTCCCTTGGCTTCTGCCCACTTCCCGTGCCATGGACTCAAAAGTCACATCAACCATTGCATCGGCTTTCCTTGCTTCAATGGCACTTTGCACATGGGAATCTTCATGCAAAAATTTTAGCTCTTGCTCTTGTGCCTGCAAAAGCTTTCTCATATGTTCCAATTCAGTCCTCATTGCATCAGGCTCTTCTTCTAGCATGACTGTCTTTCCTCGAGACAGTTGATCCTTTGATTCACTATCATTAACCCTTTCAAGGGGCTTGTGCCTTCCTCGCAGAGCATCTGAACCACGAGAGGCACTAGATGGACCCCTTGAATTAGGCACTTCCAAAGGGTTGCCTTGGCTGTCCATTGTGTTAAGTGTGCTAGAAGCGAATACACAGGTTCGTTTCCGCACTAGGAAGAGGGAAACAACCGTGCTCTGATACCAATGAAACCGATCCCGTCAAGTGGGAATAGACTCCGTTGGACACCCACACGCGTAATAGCACAACTTAATATCACAATTTGAAATGGACAACTTAATAACAACTTGAAATTGAAATGAAATAGATGGACACCAGCACTGGGGCCGGAACGGGCCGACCCCCCCCTCAATATATGATATATTTATTGGGAGTATTTAACAAATACAATGCTCCATGCGTTCAAAGAACCAGATGATGTCTATGTACAAATGAATACAGTACCAAACAAAAGGCTCGAAGTCGACGTTCGAAGTAGAGCGACCACTTGAGTGGTCCAGTCTCTACGGTCCTGTGCCTTCACTGGACTCCGCGGAGAGCGCCTCACTGGTGTTCCAGGACCACGCACAAACAGGCGCTCCCGTACTAACGCATGGCTCTCCCGATCTCAGCACCTTTGGACCGTGGTTCTCCAAGAGCTTGGACTACCCGGCACCGAACGGGTGTTTCCGTGGAATCCATTATCAGATTAATCACAAAGTACTTTACTTAAATCTGAAAATTCACTTACTTGTGGATTGCAGATGGAAGACCAATACCCATGGTATCTGTGTGCACCTACTTGAGAGAGACATCGAGACACAGCAGCCTGTCGAGGAGATTGAGGAGGAGCTATCTGTGTAGAAGGTGTAGCCACCTAAGAGGTGCAAAATCCTCTTGTAACCGCCAATGGAAAGGAAGTGCAACCTCTTGCAAAAAGGAAATGGAGCAGCTGCCTTAGGAGAGGTAACGCCTGGCTGTAGGAACACAGCCACCAGATGACGAGGAGAAGGTGGCTCAGCCTAAAGAGGCGTGGAAGAGCAGCCAATATAGTCGCCTGGCTGCAGTGGAGAAGAGGCAGCCTGGAGGAGGAGATGGAGGCGCACAATCACCTGCAGCCTGCTGGACAGAAGGAGCAGCCACCTTGATGAGAGATGTAACGCCTGGTTGCAACCTGCGCAGCCGCCTGCAAGAGAGGAGGTGGTGTAGGCGCCTGCAAGAGAGGAGGTGGTGAGGGCGCCTACAGTAGACAGGCACAGCCTGCTGGACAGAGGTGAAGCAGCCGCCTGCTGGTGCTGGTGCTCTGGTGCTGGAGTTGGAGCGCAGCTTTCTGGTGGTGGATACACAGTCGGTTGCTGTGGTAGGCAGCGCAGCCTGTTTGGCTGCCTGTCTGGAAGCGCACACACAGCCGCTTGGCAGCGCAGCCGTCAGCCTGCTGGACAGAGGGCGCCGCCGTTAGCTGTGGGGGTGTAGTTGGCGCAGCTTGAAAAGAGCGAGGAGATGAACGCCAGGGTTGATACGATGGAGGTGGTGGCTCTCTTTTTGTAAAGGTTGGAGAGGGAGTTGCACGACTAGAGTTGGCTGGCTCCCCATGTTTGCATGTGGGCGGCCAGCTCTATGGTGGTGTGGGTAGGTGACCATGCACCCATCCCCACACACACACAAGTCAAGTGTGGCTCCCCACCTTGGCTCCTAAGTGGGTGCCCACTTTTAAGTGTATGTGAACATACAACCTCATAAAACAAAAGGTTAGAAATAAGATATCAAACCAACATGTGCAATATACTTACCACCTGTTCACATGCAACAAAACTCATCAGAAGACAGAGCAAACTTTACGACTCACTGGCAGGCGTCCCCGCTCAGTAAGTAACACGTCAAACAGGCAAACACAAAAATACAAGTCATGCGAAAACAGTTTCAAACATGCAGAACATGAGTGCGTGTGCAAATAGTATCATGGACATATCTCCCGTTCATGGAACAAGTACAAAACATCTGTCGGGCACAAAAATGGCACGACGTAAAACATAAATCTTGGTCTTCCTATGGAGTGACAGTCCTATAGGTAAGACACAGTTCCAGGCACGAGCCTCCCTATGGAGTGACAGTCCCATAGGTAAGACACGGCACGAATACTGGCTCTTCCATGGCGTGACAATCCCATGGATAGAACACAGTCGAGGTCATACTACACGGGTGGCACCAATGTGGCTCCCTTCCATACGACACCTTCCTGCTAACACATGGGTGGCACCAGTCTGGCTCCCGTCCATGTCAAGCAAAAATACTGGCCTCTTCACATGAGACACTGGCCTGGCTTCAAGTGAACGAGACGCAAAAACTGGAGATGGACCAAATGGTCGGCCAATTTGTGACAGTATGGATCACCAGGTGTTGCATTGGCTTCAGACGATGCCAAGTGTGAATTGGATTGACTGCCAACACCATTGGAGCCAGGTTTTCCAGCAATTTGGTGGCATGATTGAGTGCCTTCCAAGCAAGGCCAATCGAGTGGTCTACGCCTTGAGCAAGAAAGGAATCTTGCACCACATCCAATTGACACGGATGGAACTCGCTGGTACAGGACTAGACAAGATGAAGCACAAGTATGCGGATTTCGTGGAATTCGGTATTGTCACGATTGTGACTAACTCTCTTAATCTCTCCCTAATTACTTCTTAATCTCTCATTAACTGTAAAGACACTTGTGAAGGGTCACCCTTGCACATGGGTCACTATTAAAGGACATGCCTATTCATTAAAGACACACCCCTAAGTCCTAAGGACATAACCATTGATTCAAGAGCCACACCCCTTGACAGGGATGTACCTCTTCAGTTGTACCTTTTCGGCCTCTATTGAAGAAAGGGCCAGTCTTTTCCTGCAACATTTGTCTTATGTTCATTAATTAAGTCTTAATCATGTTAACTAAGCTATAAAAGCTTTACAGTGGTATCAAAGCAAACTTTTTCCGCCCTGTGACATGCCCAAACCCTAACCCTAACCCTAAAATAAGGCAGCCCAAGCCCTAAAATTGAGTGTAGCAAGTATTGAATGGAAGAGCAGGAGAGAATGCCCCATCAAATTCAGCCCCAAACTCCCAATTTTTACTGATTAATGTCGGGCTAGCCCTTTGTAGAAAACTCTTGAACATAGGCAAGACAGCATGCAACCCCTCAATACGGAGGCTTACCTCTTCAACCGGCACCCTTTCATGGACAGGCACCCCTCCATTGAATAGTCGCATCCCTTCGTGGATTTTCCCTAGCCGGCTGCGCGTTGAGAAGCACACGACAATTTGCTGTTTTTTTAATTAAAAAAAACAAACACACATATTATAACCACACTAAAGGGTCTAAGTGCCACATCTAAGGTTCTACGTGCTACGTATACAAGCAAAAAAAAAAAACCACCTTTACAGGCTCCCTCACGAATTGGCGCAATTGCTCGTCAATTTTCAGCCTGCGCCACCCTGCACGGTTTTCCGTGTGCGCGTGCCTGCAGTCGCCTTCTTCCTTGCCAGCTTCAGCCCGCTTCAGCCCTCCATCGTGTGCTTCCTGTTGTCCATTACCTTTGCTTGGACCAGCCGCTTCCCGTTGTAGATTTTCGTACGATTGCTAGCCACCATCTCCTTGGTGCTTCTCCTACAGCAACAATATTATTTATGGCAATCTTTGATTTTTCCATTTTCTTGGGCATTAAAATCTCATATAATGTGGCGCATTAGAATATCGAAAACCCGTCACTTCATTCTTTTGCGTGCTCTCCACTCATTAGGGGCCAATATCACTTTTTACGGGTTTAAGAGCACCTCCCAGATCACGTGGACACACATTACCCTCTTCTCCGACGGCTTATGGCAGAGGAAACCATACACCCTCACAGTCCATAGTGCCCTCTCCTACCCGAGTTTTCCCACCGGTCTTTGCCGTTGTTCCAGTGAGAGTGCCTCCCTCTTTACAGCCCACTCATTACCGTGTTCAGATAGCCACACCGACTTCTTACCTCCGAGAGTTCGATGTGTGGGTGATCCGTCTTCGTACTTCTGCACAGGATCTGGATCATTACTGTTTTATGCTCAGGCGTCATCCTTATCTGGGTGCTATCCTTCCCGAGTGCAGCATCATTTTTCATGAATATTGCACCTCTTCTGAGAATGTTTATCCATCCTCGTTCACGGTGTGCCCGTTTGAGTGCCCCAAAAGACCAACCCATCGACGGAATTCTAATGTTGAACCCTCCACTCCCGAGGAGAAACCCCCAGTTTTACTGATGACCAAGGAAAGTGTGAGGATTATGTTGTTAATCCTGCATATTGTGTACTAATTACTACTTAAGTAATTAACTTAGAACAAGAACCTTCAGGAGAACACTTGAGAGAAGATTGAATTGACTTGTTGTTATTAAACTGAGTACAATAGGTCTCTTATATAGGAGATGAAGAGACACATTTGAAGAGGCATGTCCTTTGATGAAAGGACATGACCTTAGACGAAAGGGTACAACTTTTAGGCTAAGGGATGTGTCTAGTCGATGTAGAGGCACAACCATTCATTAAGGGATACAACCATTCGTCAAAGAGATGTGGCTATTTGATGAAGAGGTACATCCTTTGACGAAGAGTCGCAACCAGTCGAGGGTAGGGGTTCCCATTGGCTGGTAACTCTTTGCATCTGTAACAGGAATCAGCAATGAAGAGAGAATCTGATACATAAATACGTCACAATCGTGACATTCCCTCCCATTTAAAATAAAACCCAGGGGTGGTTGTTGAGACTCTGGAAGAAGGGAAATGATTGTTTTGCTTCTGCATCCAAAGCTCTAGCTGCTAGTTCCCATGTCATGGCATTATTGTTGACCATAACAATCTTGCACATACCAAACTGAATATTAACTGCATCTGCAACTTGTCTCATCTTTACCGAAAGTATGAGAATCATATCTGGAACTCTTTTGTTAACATCATTGGTAACTTCGAGCTTTGTCCAAGAAAAGACTGAATCTTCATCTGCCTTTAGAGAAACCATAAGCAAACTGTCTTGAATCTCCAATATCAAGGGTTGTGTCACCAAACTTTGCATTTGGTTAGTGACCATCATTTGGAAATCTGAAAGGGATTCCATTGGCTTGTCTGTAACACGGATGTCTTCAAGGGTTGTCGTAGATGAAGAAGAGGTATTGTTTAAAGGCTCTTTCATCTGCAAAGATAGTGCATCGAGACTAGGACAAGTATTGTCCAAAGAGGCAGTGACTGAAGTCATACTGCAAGAGTCTGTATGAGAATTATTCTTTGTACCATTCAAGGTAAGAACTGGAGCCTTCAGACTTGAAGAATCTTAATTCACCATTGCAACTGCATCGGTTATTGTGTAAGAGACAAAGACTTCATTCTGCAGGGGCGGTGACAAGGCTTTTGTTTTTGCTTGGACCACAGCCAAAGAAGTTGTGTGCATTTGGGATGCCACACATGAACCAGAACCTCTTGAATCTTCAGCTTTATCAGCGGGTATTAAGGCTTCCAGAGTAGGAGGAGCATGGCATGGCTCGCAAGGGGGAACTTGTCCAGCGTTGCGGCATTCACGACCGAGTACTCGACTAGGGTCGGAAATATGTGCCACTATGTGAGCCCACTTCGAAGAGATTGATGACTCTTCAAGGGGAGATCTTCTGAAAGCTTCATATTGCTGCTTTGGCTTCTGCTTATAGTGATTCAAAGATGGATCTTTCTCATAACTGTTGTAATGTCGAGAATGTTTGCGACGAGCATGCAGAGGCTCGAACGAAGGTAGTTCATGTCTAGTGGTCTCTACAGAACCGTGCTGAGGACAAGAAACCTGTTGTGGGTGTTGTACGCCGAGAAGTTGCTTGCCGGGAGCTTGAGGAGGCTTTGGCTCACCATGGATCAAGTGTGACGAAAAGGTAGCCAGAGAAGGCTTCAGGAGTAGTTGAAATGCCTTCATTTTGATTGCGCTAGTAAGAACCATTCAATGGAACATGTGCTACCACGAGCATAAGCGCCAAAGAAACCTTGTAAATAGACAAGGTAGCCGGAGAAGTGTGAAAGGTAGTCAAAATGCATGCCAAGAAAGCCATTACCGGAGACAAGAGAGGCGTATATGAAGAGGGCTGCATCTTGGGGGGTCTGGTTGCCGAATCGCCAACGGAAAGGGGGGTTGCCGGTTCACATTAGCGCACGCCTGTTGGTTTTTTTTTTTTTAAGATTCGCTGGTCGGGGGCTGGCCGTTGGGTTCTCCCTTTTTTTTTAAAATAAATGTGCGCTGGTCGGCGGCTGGTTTCCTTGCCCTTTGCTGGCGGGTGGCCGTTGGGTGCTGGCTGCCGGCTGCTCACGTGCCTGGTGGAAGCCACGTGTATAGAGGCTTAAGTATAAGCCTTAGTTTATAGGTGTAAAGGTGACGGCCAGCAAGGGGTGCGCCGCTTCATAGGGGCGCCGTCAGCAAAGCGAAAAGGTGGCGGCAACCACGAATCGGCGATGAGGCGCTTGGTCGGCAGCTTGCATGTATCAACGAAGCTCACGACCGGCAGCTGCTTCCAGCAAGCAAGGCCGGCAACCACGAATCGGCGATGAGGCGCTTGGTCCTTGATGAGGCGCACCCAAACGGGGGGGGGGAGGGGGCTGATTTCATGCGCGTGGAAGGAGGCTGATATGCTCGCGCGTTAAAGAGGGGGCTGAATAAAAATTTATTTATTTATTTTTTGAAGAGGAGAGGGCGCCCAATGGTCAAGTTTTTTAAAAAAAGTCCAGGGTCACTTTTTTTTTCTTTTATAAAACATGCCGTTTTAATGTGAAAGGGCATGTTTTAAAAGATGTGTCCCTTCTAAGGGGTGCATCACTTGGAGAGGCTCCGAGAGGGTAAAAGGAACATGGAGGGGGCTAATTTGAGCACTTCCACGCGCCACGCGGGACAGGGCACTGCCAACACTGCCATGCCGAACCTTCCAGGACATTAAGTGAGCGCCCGTAGGTGTACCGCGAGGGGTGGAACTAGCCTGCAAGGCGGCCAGGCACGAAGGCCGAAGGGCAGCAAGGACCCGTCTAGGTACGAGGCGCGAGGGCGGTGACTCCGGGTGCGCGAGGCGCGTTCACGGGACCGCCGAGGGCGCGGGCAGAGGGGGACGGCTGCAAGAACTCCAACGGGTTGGGATGGGGAAAAAATTTCAGCGAGGCTTAATCTTTAGGCATCTGTTGCGGGTGAGAAGATCTTTCCTCCGCCTCCATACAACACCGGGGTGAGGAGTGGATGAGGGAGTGCCGCGGAGAGGGTGAGGGCTTCACAACCCACGGGTAGGAAAAAATTTTTGCTCTGATACCACTGTGAGGATTATGTTGTTAATCCTGCATATTGTGTACTAATTACTACTTAAGTAATTAACTTAGAACAAGAACCTTCAGGAGAACACTTGAGAGAAGATTGAATTGACTTGTTGTTATTAAACTGAGTACAATAGGTCTCTTATATAGGAGATGAAGAGACACATTTGAAGAGGCATGTCCTTTGATGAAAGGACATGACCTTAGACGAAAGGGTACAACTTTTAGGCTAAGGGATGTGTCTAGTCGATGTAGAGGCACAACCATTCATTAAGGGATACAACCATTCGTCGAAGAGATGTGGCTATTTGATGAAGAGGTACATCCTTTGACGAAGAGTCGCAACCAGTCGAGGGTAGGGGTTCCCTTTGGCTGGTAACTCTTTGCATCTGTAACAGGAATCAGCAATGAAGAGAGAATCTGATACATAAATACGTCACAATCGTGACAGAAAGCGTGCGGTTAATCACCATGCTATTGCACATGCTTCGGTTATCACTGCTACCGCCTCTCAGCTCAATCTGCCTCTTCGCTGTTACCCCAGCGGTCTACTCAGGTTTTGGTTCTTCAAGGTTCTATTTCCAATCACCCTATTCATGTGCTCATCGACAGTGGGTGTTCTCATAACTTTGTGGGAACCACCTTGACCTAGAGATTGAAGATTCGGACTTCTCAAAGTGCTGTTATTTATGAAGTAGAGCTTGCCAATGGTTCCACATCCTTGTGTAACACCGTTGCCAAACCTCTCCTTTCGAATTCAGCACTATTGTGACAAATTGGATTTCCAAGTCATGTCTTTGGCACATTATGATATGATTCTTGGTCAAGAATGGTTGTATCAATATGATCCCCTGACTAGTTTCCAGAACCATTCCATATAATTTGCTCAAAATGATACGCTTGTGGCACTCGAAGGCATCCGAGACCAACCCTCTACACCAACCCTTTCAGCTCTTCAAGCACAACGGTGGGTCTGCAAGAATGGTTATTTGTCAGCACTTTTAATGGTTTATTCAGCCAAAGATCCTCCCGAGGACATGGAAACAAAGATGATGTACCTCAAGTAACCTTTCTTTGCTTCATACTTGGATCTTTTTTCTCAGGAGCTTCCCGCGGTTCTCCCACCTCGGCGACCAGTCGACCATGCTATTGATCTCCTTCCTAGCAATGCTCCACCTACTCGGCTCCATATCGAGTTTCTTTTACGGAATCTCAGGAGATACAACGACAACTTACTGAACTTTTGGAGAAAGGACATATTCGACCAAGCAAAAGCCCTTTTGGAGCTCCAATACTTTTGGTGAAAAAGAAGGATAAGTCTATGCGTCTTTGCATTGTCATGTCTTGCCTATGTAGGGAGGCTTGTGCCTGGAACTGTGTTTTACCTATGGGATTGTCACTCCATAGGAAGACCAGGATTTATGTTTTATGTCGTGCCATTTTTGTGCCCGACAGATATTTTGTACTTGTTCCATGAACGGGAGATATGTACATGATACTATTTGCACATGCACTTATGTTTTGCATGTTTGAAACTGTTTTCGCATGACTTGTATTCTTGTGTTTGCCTGTTTGACGTGCCACTTACTGAGCGGGGACGCCTGCCAGTGAGTCGTGAAGTTTGCTCTGTCTTCTGACGAGTTTTGTTGCATGTGAACAGGTGGTAAGTGTATTGCACTTGTTGGTTTAATAGTTTTATTTCTAACCTTTCATTTTATAAGGTTGTAAGTTCACATTCCTTTAAAAGTGGGCACCCATTAGGGGCACCCACATATGGGCCAAGGTGGGGAGCCACACTTAGCCCCTTAAGTGTGTGGGGGTGGGTGCATGGCCACCTACCCACACCACACCATGAAACTGGCCGCCCCCATGCAACCTTGGGGAGCCGGCCAGCTGTGGTCGTTTAACTCCTCTCCAACACCTACAAAGAGGCGACCACCCTTTTGCTCTCCGCCTAGATAATGGTGCGCCTCCTCCTCCTCAAGCTACGCCACCTTCACCTCCTTAGCAGACGGCTGCGCATGCTCTCTAGCATGTGGCTGTCTCTTATCCGTCGGTGGCTGCTGCTCCTCCCATACCAGCAACTGTACCACCTCATAGGCGGCTATGCTTCTACAGCCAGGCGGCTGTTGTATCTCCTCCCCACGGGCAACTGCAGTCGGGTGTCTCTTGCCCATACCGGCAGTTGCGCCACCCTACAAGTGGCTGCAGCAGCAGGCGACTACTGCACTCTCCAGGTGGCAGCACCTCCCACAGCAAGCTGCGCCTCCTCATCCTCTCCATAGGTGGCTACGCTTCCTCCTCCTCCACAGCAGGCGGCTGTGCTCCTTTGCAGGCGGTTGCGCCTCCCTTCCATAGGCGGCATCTCCCTCCTCCTAGGTGGGTACACCTTCTACACAGGCAGCTCCTCCTCCTCCTCGACAGGCTGTTGCGCCCTGGTGACCACCTCTAGTAGCTGCACACAGACACCTCGGGTATCTGTCTTTCATATGCGAGCTACAAGTAAAGTAAAGAACTTTGTTGTAAATCTGATAAAGGATTCTCTCTACCGCTAACACCCGTTCGGTGCCGGGTAGTCCAAGCTTTTGGAGAACCACGGTCCGAAGGTGCCGAGATCGGGAGAGCCAGGCGTTAGTACGGGAGCGCCTGTTTGTGCGTGGTCCTGGAACACCAGTGGGGCGCTCTCCGCGGATTCCAGTGAAGACACAGGACCGTAGAGACTGGACCACTCAAGTGGTCGCTCTACTTCGAACATCTACTTCGAGCCTCTTGTTTGGTATTGTATTCATCTCAGTTGTACATGGACATCATCTGGTTCATTGAACCCATGGAGCATTGTATTTGTTAAATACTCCCAATAATATATCATATATTGAGGGGGGGGTCGGCCCGTTCCGGCCCTAGTGCTGGTGTCCATCTATCAATATTTCATTTCATTTCAATTTTCAGTTGTTATTAAGTTGTCCATTTCAAATTGTAATATTAAGTTGTGCTATTACGCGTGTGGGTGTCCAACGGAGTCTATTCCCACTTGACGGGATTGGTTTCATTGGTATCAGAGCACAGTTATTTCCCTCTTCTTAGTGGGGAAACGAACCTGTGTATTGGACACCCCGCTTCTAGCACACATAACACAATGGACAGCCAAGGCAACCCTTTGGAAGTGCCTAATTCGAGGGGCCCATCAAGTGCCTCGCGTGGTTCTGATGCTCTACGAGGAAGGCACAAGCCCCTTGAAAGGGTAAATGATAGTGATTCAAAGGGACAACTGTCTCGAGGAAAGACAGTCATGCAAGAAGAAGAGCCTGATGCAATGAGGGCTGAAATGGAGCATATGAGAAAGCTTTTGCAGGCACAAGAGCAAGAGCTGAAATTTTTGCATGAAGATCCCCATGTGCAAAGTGCCATTGAAGCAAGGAAAGCCGATGCAATGGTAGATGTGACTTTTGAGTCCATGGCACGGGAAGTGGGCAAGAAGCCAAGGGAGTTGGCACTTTCTTACCTCCTCCGCAAAGGTGACATCAAAGAGGGGGAAGACGGAGAGCTGAAATTCAGAAATCCACCTCGCTTGAAGCATGGAGATCCCGCATCTCAAAGGTTGAGGTCATTTATGCAAAAGGAAGAGATGATCATGATGGTCACATGCATTCAAGACATGTATCCCATGGTAGGGGTGACAGGTCTGCCACTAGAAGAGCTTTGCCTTTTGAGTTGTCTCATGGAGAGACATTGCCTTATGCAGGAAAGTCTCATGCATCCGATTCTCAAGTTCGTGGAGCACATGCCACCGTGCTTCATGAAACTTCCATGATGGCCCATGAAGCCCATGCAGATAGGGCTGCCCCGTTGGATAAGGGGAAAAGAAAAAGAGAGGACCATGAGCCTCATGCCAGAAAGCTCAAGGAATTTAAAGCAGGTGACAAGTCTGTTAAGTTTGATGTTTTTCATGGAGAGCATGATGCTTCCAAAGTGTTAGCATTTGTGGCACAGTTTGACATTGCTTCTAGCGATGAGGACTTCACTGAGAAGTCTAAAGTACGCCATGCTAGCATGTTTTTGAAAGGGACCGCTGCTCATTGGTGGATCACTGAAAAGATCACCAAGGACCCCATTTGCACCTGGAAGGAGTTTAAGGACAGATTCTATGCTCAGTTTTTGCCACCAAATGCGGAGCAAACTCTCACCCAAAAGTGGGATAGACTTGAGCAAAGAGATAATGAAAGTGTGCAACAGTATGTCAACAAGTTCTGGAAAGTATTGCTGGAGGTAACTCCTTATATGCAAATCACCGAGGATGAAAGAAAGAGGAAGTTCTGCTCCAGATTGCAACCAGCTTATCGTTCGGGCATTGAATTGCACCCGAAACATACTTTGCAACAGCTCACAGCCTCTGCTCTTGCTACGGAGCATTTGGTGCTCAAAATTAAGTAGGATCAAGGCGGAGGGGAAAGACAAGGCTGTCCCAAATCTGCAAAAAGGTCAACAGCCACCTAAAAAGAACTTCCGGGAGACCCACAAGAGAGGTAAAGCTGAAAATACCTCATCTAAAGATCAAGGCCCAAAGAAGAACAAATTCGGCTTGACCCTGGAGCAAAGAGAGCAATATGCCAAGGAGGAAAAATGTTTTTCTTGTGGTAGCAAAGAGCACATGTTTCGACAATGCCTTGACCGCAAACCAAAGCACGAGGACAAGTAGACCAAGGCTAATGTACATGTAGTTCCCGATGTGCAGGGAAACACAAATCATGATGCAAAAGAGCGGATGGTATGCAAGGCTTGGGGTCAAATCAAGGATCAGCCCACCTTATTCATGTTTGATGACTGTGCAACCGATAACTTCATCTCTATACAAATGGCAGCTGATTTGGATATTAAGGTTGACAACATGGGATCTCAGATTGAAGCCGAAGCTGCTTTTGTTGGTAAAGAGGTGCAGGTTACCCCATTGATAGGGAAGTTGCGCATACATATCCAGCGCTACCTTGATAATGAACATTTCTTAGTTGCACCACTAAATGGATGTGATGTATTGTTGGGCAAGCCATGGCATCATAGGCTTGAGCCCCACAAAGAGTACAAGACCAACATGATTTCTTTTATGCATAGAGGCCGCATGCATTTCATTGATGCTGGCAAAGAAGGGGATTCCATCCCACTTGTATCTCACATCCAAATTAATAAAGCAATGAAAAAGAGTCTTTCTGCGTACTTGGTTTTTGTTCGTGATAGCATTGTACCAAGTCATCAAAATGTGGATGCTATGACTAATGATAGGCTGAATTTTCTTCATGCATTCAATGATTGTTTTGCTGATGCATTGCCAGGTGAATTACCTCCCCAAAAGTCCGAAGATCATCGCATAGATCTTGTGCCAGGTAGTTCTCCACCTAACAAACCCGCATACCGAGTGAGTGCCGCACAACAAGAAGAGATCATGAAGCACGTAAATGAGCTTTTAGAGGAAGGTTTGGTTCAGCCTAGTTCCTCACCTTATTGCTCTCCTTCTGCATGTGTGTGGACTATAGAGCTTTAAATAAGCTTACCATCAAGAACAGATTCCCAATTCCGCGTATTGATGACATTTTGGATAAGCTTGATGGTTCGGCTTGTTTCAGCCGTCTTGATTTGAAGAGTGGTTATCACCAAATACGAGTGGTGCCCATAAAACTACATTCAGGACAGCCTTTGGATTATATGAATTTTTGGTAATGCCTTTTGGTCTCACCAATGCTCTTGCCACATTTAATTGTATGATGGATAGGATATTCCGACCCCATCGCAAATTCATAGGAGTATTCTTTGATGATATCTTGGTTTTCTTCAAGAATGAGCAGGAACATAGAACTCATTTGGTCACAGTGTTCGAAGAGTTGCGAAAGCATAAACTTTTCATTAATGCCAAGAAAAGTGAGTTCTTCCTTTCAGAGATACATTATTTGGGTCACATTGTATCCAACGATGGCGTAACTATGGATCCTGCAAAGATAGAGACCATTCGGAATTGGCCAGAATTGCAAAACGTACATCAAGTACGTAGTTTTCTGGGATTATGTTCATATCATAGGCGTTTCATAAGGCATTTTGCTATGATAGCCACCCCTCTACATGATCTCACAAAGAAGAAAACCACTTTCAAATGGACTTCAAAAGAACAGGATGCTTTCTTGCAGCTCAAGCATGCTATCGTATGTGGACCCGTATTGATTGTTCTTGACTTGCAAAGATCATTCGTAGTAGAATGTGATGCTTGTGGGTCTCTTGCCCATATAGGCAACTGCGCCACCCTACAAGTGGCTGCAGCAGGCGACTACTACACTCTCCAGGTAGCAGCACCTTCCACAGCAAGCTGCGCCTCCTCATCCTCTCCATAGGCGGCTACGCTTCCTCCTCCTCCACAGCAGGCGGTTGCGCTTCTTTGCAAGCGGTTGCGCCTCCCTTCCATAGGCGGCATCTCCCTCCTCCTAGGTGGGTACACCTTCTACACAGGCAGCTCCTCCTCCTCCTCGACAGGCTGCTGCGCCTTGGTGACCACCTCTAGTAGCTGCACACAAACACCTCGGGTATCTGTCTTCCATATGCGAGCTACAAGTAAAGTAAAGAACTTTGTTGTAAATCTGATAAAGGATTCTCTCTACTGCTAACACCTGTTCGGTGCCGGGTAGTCCAAGCTTTTGGAGAACCACGGTCCGAAGGTGCCGAGATCGGGAGAGCCAGGCGTTAGTACGGGAGCGCCTGTTTGTGCGTGGTCCTGGAACACCAGTGGGGCGCTCTCCGCGGATTCCAGCGAAGGCACAGGACCGTAGAGACTGGACCACTCAAGTGGTCGCTCTCCTTCGAACATCTACTTCGAGCCTCTTGTTTGGTACTGTATTCATCTCAGTTGTACATGGACATCATCTGGTTCATTGAACCCATGGAGCATTGTATTTGTTAAATACTCCCAATAATATATCATATATTGAGGGGGGGGGTCGGCCCGTCCGGCCCTAGTGCTGGTGTCCATCTATCAATATTTCATTTCATTTCAATTTTCAGTTGTTATTAAGTTGTCCATTTCAAATTGTGATATTAAGTTGTGCTATTACGCGTGTGGGTGTCCAACAGAGTCTATTCCCACTTGACGGGATTGGTTTCATCATGATACTCATGTTCGAAGAGTCTTGGTGAAAGAACATCACAAGGTCACTTATGCTGCATACCCAGGCATCAAGAAGACACATCGTCTTTTGACGGCTACATACTATTGGCCTCAAATAAAGCAAGATGTTATTAAGTTTGTCACAGCATGTCTTTTGTGCCAACGCATGAAAGCTAGCAGACAAGTTCCAGCTGGTCTTCTTCAACCACTTCCAGTCCCAATGAACGCCGGGAAAGTATTAGTCTGGATTTTATCACTTCATTGCCTTGTTTTTCTAAAGGCAATACACAGACTCTTGTGGTGGTTGACAGATTTTCTAAGATAGCAGCCTAGGCTTCGGATATTGCAATACTGTTCATACAGTATATCTTCAAATTTCATGGGTTGCCAAATATATAGTTTCTGATTGAGATCCAAAATTTATAGGATATTTTTGGACTTCGATATTCAAGTCTCTTGGTACAAATTTACTCTTTAGCTCTGCTTATCATCCACAGACAGATGGACAAACGGAACGAGTTAATCAGATTCTGGAAGAAATGCTGCGTCATTATGTTCAGTCTCGATTAGCTTCATGGGAAGAATATTTACTTTTGGTGGAATTTGCTTATAATAATTCTTATCATTCAGCTATTTGAATGACATCTTTTCAAGGAGCTTATGGCCATACTCCCCTTGTTCTTGCCAACTTTGTTCTTCAACACAAAGTGGCTTTAGCAGACCAACTCATTCGAGAGATGCAAGATATTCTGTTACAGATTAAGGATAAGATGGTCAACGTACAAGAGCAATATCAACTCACAGCTAATAAGCATCGTCGTCACATTGAATTTCAAGAAGGAGACTTGGTATTATTATATATTGCCCCTTATCGATACAAGACAGTGAAATCAGTCTTTCCAAAGCTTCGTCCAAGATATTATGGACCCTTTCGTATTATTAAGAACAACTCATCTCTCAGTTATAAGTTGGAATTACCGCTTTCTTGGGATAGAATTCATCCAACTTTCCATATTTCTTGGCTCAAGAAGTTTGTGGACGGTGATTTTCCAGTTTTAGATGTTTTAGATTATGTTCCAGAAATCGAAGATGAACACACTCTTAATTCCAGAGACAATTCTTGATGTCAGATAGAAAGAAACACGATAGAAAGAAACACGACATAAGCTCACTACAGAATTTTTGGTTAAATGGAGAGATCTTGATGATTCCGACTCTACTTGGCAAAGTGATGAAGACTTACAGGAATATCCAAAACTTCTTCGGGAATTCTTTCAAAGACAACCATCTCTTCTTAGCCGGAGTCTTATTTTAAATGGGAGGGAATGTCACGATTGTGACTAACTCTCTTAATTTCTTCCTAATTACTTCTT